>NW_021319377.1:360655-371764 GCF_001605985.2 Dendrobium catenatum
TCTCTCTCTCTCTCTCTCTCTCTCTCTCTCTCTCTCTCTCTCTCTCTCTCGGCCGACAGGTATGAGAGGATCGGAAGATTGAAGCAGCTCGGGATCGTGGGTGTCGGTGTCGGGCAGAGGAGAGGGTTGGAGGTCGGTAGAGGAAGGAGGCCGGGACTTGAGTGCGGGAAGGAAGAAGGAGTAGCGACTGGAGCTCGGCAGTGGGAGAGAGTCGTGTCTGGGGATTAGAATGACGGGAAGAGAGTGAGAGCGGGATTGAGAAGCAGCGAAGAAGGGCTTCGTTTGGGTCGGTATTTAACGACCTCAGAAATCAGCGATCGAGGGAGCGTACGCGGGAATCCTGCGAGGAGACTTGGACGGCGCCGAATCAGCCGGATTTCGGCAAGGTATCGCGGGATTTCGGGCAGGATTCTCGGAGAACTGGACTGAGTCGTCGTATACGAGGTATGCAGGATTCATGATTTCATTCCTCTTTTGTGTGGTTTACACAGAGGTTAACAAATTGCTAGAAAATTGATCATACTTGAGACTCAAGAAGTCTCTGATTCAACGGCTAGCACAAAAGACTTGTACAGGAAGTTAGATAGAACAAGCAATGCAAAGAAGCACGAAATTCATATTGCAAAACTATCTTCCATGGAAAACCTCCGCTATAGTGTATTGTTTAAATAGAAGAAAATAGCAGAGTTAGCAGCGAACGGTTGAGATTCCACATGCAACAGATCAGTAACGGTTGTGATTGCTCTGCTCAGAGAGTGAGTGCTTGTTGTACAAGGAAAATGGAGAGGCAAGCCGGTAATTGAACGTCTAGTGGTAGGATCAGTTGCCCAATCTAAATTCGAATAGGCATGGAGATCGAGAGACGAAGCAGTAATTGGAAGTTCCACATGAAGAGTGCCTCAGATATATCGTTGAACTCATTTTAGGAGGAAGTGTATCTCATAGGGCTTCTGCATTTGTTGACAGAGTATATTAATTGCTAAGGATATATCAGGACGTGCAATTTTAAGATGCTAAAGAGATTCAACCAACTATCTATAGTATTTAGGATTGGAATAGAGCTGGGAATTCTCTGTAAAAGGAGGAATTTTAGTTGGTAGGGGTGATTGAACAGTTTTGCAATCCTTCATGCTAGAGTGTTTTAACATAGTTGCACCATATAACAATTGTGATAGATGAAGATCACGTCCTAGAGGAATGACCTGTATGCCAAACAATTGAGATACATTTCCCAAGTTACACATCTTAAACCGCAGGTGGAATGCATAATGAAGAGAGGTGATAATGGAGAAATCATTCCCTGTAAGGAGTAGGAGTATGTCTTCTACATAAATGAGAATGTAGAGTTGAGAGTAGTCTTTATGATAGATGAATAACGATGGATCGACTGAGCTGTTGGTAAAGCCAAATTTAGATTAAAAAGTTGTGAATGTAGCAAACCATTGTCTCAGAGCTTATTTGAGACCATACAAAGCCTTCATCGGTAGACAAATATGATTCAGAAATTGAGTATCTTTGAACCTTGGAGGTTGCATCATATATATTGTTTCATCCAAAGGCCTATGAGGAAAGGCATTTGAAACATTTAGTTGTAGTGCATTCCATTGGTGTGCAAAGGCTATAGTAAATAGAATGCAAATTGTAGGGAACTTTGCCACATGACTAAAGGTGTCAAAATAGTCTAGTCCAAACTCTTGATTAAAGCCCTGAGTAACTAATCTTGCTTTATAGCGTGCAATAGAGCCATCAGCATTAAATTTAGTTCTGAATAACCATTTGCAGTTGAGTATATTATGATCTGGTGAGTAAGGAACCATTGTCCAAGTTCCTTGACTCTATAAAGTTTCAAACTCAGCCAACATTGCTTGTCTCCACACAGTATGTTTGACAGCTTGAGAATACGAGGTAGGATTGGTAGGAATGATTGAATGTTGTAAATCAAGGATTTTATTTGGTTGTAAATGACCAGCCTTAAGGCGGGTTACCATTGGATGCTTATTCTAGACAGGCGATGGTAAATGCATTGGTAGAGTGGAGTTAGATATGGAATGAGAAGAGGCTACAGAATTGGGGAGTGGATGGACTTATCCAGACTAGTTCAGCCAACCAAAATCGTATCCTTATTGTGGCCAATCAGACCTCTTTTTACAAGCTCGAAGTTCTCTCCTACCCCGGTAGAATGACGCAGGAGCGTCCACATAAATAAATTGTATTTTCTTATTAGTGATTGGTGTTGATCTATCTCTCGTGTAGCCTATTATGTGGCTACATGAAGTTTATAAATATAGGTGGGTGTCTTGTAATAGGATGGATTGGAATAAAATTTGAGTTGAGTTTAGTTAGTTTGTTTTCCTGTATCCTAAAAGTGATTCTTAGGTGGTGGATCCTTCCTCCAAGAAGTTCTTGGAGTTATTCGGCCAACCACTGGATCATCGACGTGGATTCATCAAGACCCCTCTGATAAGGTGTCATTTGGTATCATAGTCGGCAAGTTATTCCCGTTTTTGTCCATCGTTGTGTCGCCTCCGCCACCGACATCATTTGGTGGCGACCCGTCTTTTGTAGCAAACTGGCCTTGGTGGAAGAAAGAAAGCATCACCGTGTCGCCTCTGTCACTGGCGTCATTTGGTGGCGACTCATCTTTGATGGAAAATCGGCCTCGGTGGAAGAAAGAAAGCTCAAAGAAAATAAGAAGAATACATCAAGAACAACATTTTTGGACACCTTCTCTTTGTTATAATGTGCGGACTTCAAGACATCAACGAGAAGAGATTTTAACCTCTGAATTCCTGCTGCTGTCTGATTTTCACTTCTGGACAAAACAGTCATAGCTATCAAGAAGTGTGTTGGACGTCCATCCCATCTCCCTTGGAAATTATTGATTGCTTTGAAAATCTTGTTGATCTTGCTGGTTGAGACCTGTTGTGCCTGTACGGTGTCTGGTGTCAGGTGCTGTCCAATTCTTATGCACATAAGAAAGTTGATGTTATCTCGTCTCTTCCAAGGCCTCTAGGCCGACCATCCCAGGCGGAGGATTTTCAGGCATCAGTTTATCTAGAAGCCCGAACATCTCCAGTGGTCAGATCATCCAACCACTGCAACTGGCCTTTTTCTTGCTGCACTCAATGCCTTCCAGCCAGCCGGCAAGAACCATGGGATAGTGGATTGGAAGGAGGAATAATTATAGTCTACTTGCTAGCTAATTGCCTTAAACAGAAGGTTGTTTTCCGCTCCTACTGTTCAGTCTAAGTGGTGATTGTTTCCTCAACAAGATGTCACATCTTCAAAATCATCAAAGATTATTTCAAGAAGCAGAAATCAAAGATCTCCTACAAAAAATTGCCTGACTCAAACTACGATTGTCAAGGATTGAACGAAGGAAAGACGTGAGCCCCCTTGGCGGGGACATGGCGGGCATCCGACCACAGGGAAAATATGTTCCATTGACGACTTATTGATCATCTTTTTAGACCGAATGCTTACGAACCAATGACGGAGGGGGTATCTTAGATGATTATATCCCTTCTTTCTGAAACGACGTGTTTGAAGGACCACCCTCAATCGAGTCTAGCTTCGAAGAATTTAAAGATCTTTTGCATAATTTTTCATTTTTTCCTCTCTACGATGATCCCGTTTATGATGTGTATGATGATGACATGTTTGACATAATTCTTCATTTTGATCAACCCACATATCATGGATTAAAAACCACTGAAACTAAGAATGTTGAGGTTTTTCCATCCATTGCCGCCTCTTTGAGCCAATTAGCAAAAGTTAAAAATATTTTTTTCTTGGATATTTCACCTACAAATGAAATTGAAGGAGAGTTGTTGCACTTGCAAAACTGATTTCTTGATGGGGCTGCTTCAATCAATTATTCTTGTGAAGAGTTGGTTAATATGATGATCAATCAGCTTTCTCTAAAACTTGATGGATTCCAGAGGAAAAGATGGGAGATGGTACTTGTCAAGCAATATTTTTGTGAAGTTCAAGAAGCAAAGAAAAAAATATTATTTTTTGTTGTTTGTTATAGCTGCAAAATTGATGTTCACTTGGATTGCTATCGAAGGCTTAATGACACCGGGTGGATCTATCCAAACTGGTTCAGCCAACCAAAACCGCCTCCTTATTGTGGCCAACCGAACCTCTTTCTATGAGCTCGAAGTTCCCTCTTACCCCGGTAGAATGATGCAGGAGCGTTCATATAAATAAATTGTATTTTTTTTTAGAGATTGGTGTAGCTATATCTCTTGTGTAGCCTATTTTGTGGCTACTTGAAGTCTATAAATATAGGCGAGTGTCTTATAATGGGATGGATTGGAATAAAATTTGTGTTGAGTTTAGTTTGTTTGCTTTCATGTATCCTAAGAGTGATTCTTAGGTGGTGGATCCTTCCTCCAAGAAGTTCTTGGAGTTATCTGGCCACGACCACCAGATCATCGACATGGATTTGTCGAGCCCCCTCCGATCCGGTGTCAGGATGTGATTGAGATGAAGTTGTAGCTGGTGGAAGTTTTGTTGTGGGTTTAGGTGGATTTGTAGATATAGATGTAATAGAAGGTAGTATGAGTAGAAATGGGGGGAATGATGCAGATTATGGACTAGACAATGGTTCAGGGGATGCTTTGATAGTGAAATATTGATTCAAAAAATTTAACATGCCGAGAGAGTTGTATGCATCCTGTAATGGAATTAAAACATTTGTGCCCTTTGGTAGTATCTCCATATCCTAGGAAAACACAGGCTTGAGAGCATGGCTGAAATTTGTGGTGAAGTATGGGAGGAAGCCACATATAGCAAAGACAGCCAAATACTTCAAGTTGTGAATAATTAGGTAGTTGATGATATAGTAAATCATAAGGAGATTTGTGTTTAGTCAGCTTGGATGGAAGTCTATTAATAGCATAAGCAATTGTCAATAGAACTTCAGGACATAAATGATTTAGTAAGTTAGATTGAAACAGTAGGGCTCGAAGAGTTTCGAGAAGGTGTTTGCGTTTGCGCTCTACTATGTCATTTTGTTGTGGGGTATAAGGGCATGTTACCTGATGAATAATTCCACATTGTTTTAGAAAATTATAAAAGGATTGATTAAGATATTCATTGCCTCCATCTAATCTTAAGTGTTTAATGGAAGTTTGGAATTGGTTTTCAACCATTGATTTAAATTGCACAAAAATCTCAGATGTTTTAGATTTATTGTGGAGAGGATAAACCCAACTAAATCGAGTATAGTCATCAATAAAGAGTAAGTAATATTTGTAACCTTGTAAAGACAATATGGGAGATGGCCCCAAAACATCTGTATAATTGTAAACACATAATCATTTTTGGAGCAGATAAACTAAAGGACAAATGATGAGATTTAGCTTGCACGCAGGTTGAGCAAAGAAAACTAGAACAAGATAATTTGTTGGCTGGAATAAAAGAGGACAAAAGTTGTTGTATTGAAACTAATTTGTATCCCAAATGCTGATGCCAGTGTTTAGCAGTGATAGTGGCGAATTGAAGTGTAAGGTCGGAGCGGGAAGGAGTAGATGGAACTGGAGATAGTTCCATCTATCCTTTATAATGAAACCATTAGCATCAAACAAAATGGAACAAGAGTTATCAATTATGAGTTTATTAATAGATAACAGATTATGAGATAGGTGAGGAACATGTAAAAGATGAAGAAGTCTCAGCTTACGCAATGGAGTGGGTAGAATGCCTTGTCCATGCAATTGGCAAGACTTTACCATTTCCAACTTGTACCTGAGAGGAACAAGTGTAAGATTGCGGGGACTGGAGTTGTTGTAGGTTAGATGTCAAGTGAGAAGTGGCTTCGAAGTCCATTAACCCGTCCTCAGTTGGTGGGGAGTTTGAAGCAATGTAGGTTTGCTAGTGAGGGTTCAATAGAGAGATCAATGCGATACTAGCACTGATAGGCTGAATGTCCCATTTTGGAGCAGATCTGGCATTGTATAGATGATCGTGGATAACAACCACTTCGAATGTTCTAAGGTGATGAGCGACCACCGCAAGGCTGGGTAGAAGAAGTGCACCCACTGCTAAAGTTGGATGAGGACTGACATCCATGGGAATGACCATGAATAGTGGGGGAAGAAAAGGCAATATCATTGGATAGAGAAACAGAGTATATGCAGCAAGTTCCGACAAAACATCAAGCTCCTCATTGATGAGGAGCAAATAAAAATCATCATGGCTTATGGTTTGCATTTACGTGCGTATAGCAGTTTTAAAGGCATAATAAGTTGATGACAAACCATTATGTGTATAGAGTAGTATGTCCTCAAAGTCAATGGTTGATCTTGCTACAGTCAATGGTTGATCTTGCTACAGTAATGACATCCACCTATTTAATCTCCGACGGGTATTGTACCATCGATTTGTCGCTCTTTTGTATGTGATGAAGTTCACTTTTTAATTAAAGTTAACGGGAGTGATTTGTATATTGAAGCCGGCGTTCAATGGTTTTCCATATGTCATGGCTGGATTCCAGATTGAGTATGTATGGTATTAGCGACTGAGAAATGGTAGAATACAAAGATGCAGCTAAATTTTGATCAACTAATATCGAGATTTGGTACTGAGGATTTATGCTTATAGTTCCATCTTATGCTGAAATTTGTTTATGTGGTTTGATGGTGGTGTCATTCAAATATCCATCAAACCCGTTGGCAGAAAATAGCTTAATTATCCGCGATTGCCAGATAGGATGGTTTTCTGCCATAAGTTGTGTGCTGATCACAATTTTGACATTGTTCATGAGGAAATTGAGTTGCGAGGGAATCTATGTATCATTCATTTTGCTAGAAACATTGGGAGTGGGAGATAGCGAGGAAGCTGATGAGTTCATTGATAGCGAGGAAGCTCTGATACCATGAAGAAGTCTCTGATTCAGTGGCTAGCACAAGAGACCTGCACACGAAGTTAGAGAGAACAAGTAATGCAAAGAAGCATGAAATTCATATTACAAAACTATCTACCATGGAAAACCTTCACTACAGTGTATTGTTTAAATAGAAGTAGATGACAGAGTTAGTTAGCAGTGAACGGTTGACATTCCATATGCAACAGATCAACAGTGGTTGTAATTACTCTGCTCAAAGAGGTAATGCTTGATGTACAGGGAAAATGGAGAGGCAAACTAATGGATCAAAAGGTTCCAATTTACTTATCAAATAAGTCATATCATTTATTAGAGACAACTCTATATATTCATGCTTCAGATGAGTCTATGGAAGCAAATATTGATGATTTAACAAAATCATACTTGATATCACATTCGAAGATGAAGATCAAGCTGTTCTCTTGCTAGTTTCACTTCCATCGAGGAAACTAAGATCTATGGATATTCATTCTCTGAAAGATGTGTACGCAGGCTTGAACTCGAATGAACTCAATAAGAGACCATAAATAAAAGAGGGAAAAAATTATGGTGATTTTTTTTAAATGCCAAAGGCAAAAAAAGCAAAGAAAGAAATCAAATCATTAAGTAAGAATGGATCAAAATTGAAGACAAAGAGAAAGTGTTATCGCTGTAGAATCACATGATCATTTGATGAGAAATCGCCTGGACTTGAAGAAATTGAAAGACAAGGTTTTTTTCAAAGATGATTTTGCATAGAGAGGTTGAACTCTAGTTTTCAATGTTCAAACAAGTATTGAACACTAAATATGTGGTTCGAACCTTATTTATTCTCGAATTTAAGGTTCTCCTTCATTGTTCTTCCTATTATAATAAAGGATTGTCAGCATTTAAATGAACGATAAATGCATTCTAATATAAAAAATGAAAAAAAAAATCAAAATTATACTTGGAATAGAATGTTAGTGGAGGGTGGGCAAGGAAGTGGCATTCGATGGAAAAATTATTAGGTGCGGAGTGTGGACTGTCAATACACCATCCGCACAAGCACAGGGTACCAAGCGATACCCAGCGGTACCCAGCAGTACCCAGTGGTACCTAGCTGGGTACCCTATACTTGTGTGCGGACGGTTCTCCCCGTCCGCACTCCGCATCTAATAATCTCTCCATTCGATGGGACTACAGTGAAGCACTAACTTTGCGATGAAGGCCCTTCGAAGAGTTAAGTTTTTAAAAAATTAGTGAGATAACGAGGGGGTGTGACTCAAATTTGTGAGCAAGAGTTTTTTTAACTCAAATGAAGCTTTAATTATTTTTTCTCCAAATAACAATACGACAAACATTTTTTACCAATTACATGAATTATAAGATATATAAAATCAAAATTTTCATTTCTAAAGGTAAAATTATTTTAATATTAAATTAATAAAAGTTTTATGAAAAAATAACATTAAGGAGATAGTTTTTATCTTTGTTAAATCTCAAAGGGCTTCTGTAGTGGCTTACTAAATTTTTGGGGCATTAATGATAATTTTTCTAGAAAGGTTTTGCTAAATGTAGTAAAACTAAATGATGGTGGCAATATCTTATTCAAGGAAGATTATGAGGCAGTTTGGTTGGTTGATGAATTTGTGTGTAATTTAAAATCTTAATAAATAAATTTTGAAAATAAAATGAAATTTATCATTTTATAAAAGTACAAAGTAGTAAACAAATGTTTGTCTTTTTTTCTTTTTCAGCACGGTCAACATATTACAATATTTCTGAGATAATGCTGGTGTAACCAACAAACAATTCTAATTGATTCTACATACTAATTTGTATCACAACATGTACATAATATCAATCATATAGAAATTGAATATTGAAAACCATTTTATCAAATAATAATAATATCAAGCATATATATAGAGAGAATAATAATAATAATAATAATAACATCAAAGAGTAATAATAATAAAATAAAATTAAAAAAAAAAATTTAACCAACATAATGCTATCAAATTTATATGAGAAATTTTTTATCATTTATTTTTCAATTTAATATTGAATTTAGTAAAAATATAAGTTGGAGTATAATCATATCCGTTATGCTGGGCTAGAGTACCCTAACTTAGAGAAAAATAATTATAAATGAGCTTAATGTTATCTAACTTAAGAAAAAAAATGGATAATTAAACCATCAACTATGTATAATATTTAATGGATTTAAGAATCGCTCCCTCAGGAATCATAAATCAATAAAAAAATAGGAAAAATCACCATCTCTTGGACTTCAATGAAAAAAAAATTTATTTCGATAAAAATTAGATGCTTCAGAAATAAATGGATTTTAATGCAGTCCAATGCAATTAAAAATTATTAGAAAAATAGCCAACAAAAAATAAGATTTATTAGTATAGAAACTACATATTTTTTTCTCTTATTTCTTAGAGATTCTTTAAACCCAACTTATAAACCATAAGATGCTTCTTTTTCTATTGAATAAAGTTTCACTCCCACTTTATACAAACTAGTAAGTACCGAACCATATTATAGTGTCTTCAACCAATGCTTCTTCCTCTCCCAAAACGGTGGGCAAAATATTTTTTTAGGGAGGTCAAAATTTCAAATTTAACCTTCATATAGACTCTTTTTCTTTAGGGTGGGCAAATGTGCTATATGGGGTTCCGCTCATGCACGGATCCAATATAAATACATATCAACAACTCTTATAACAACCACAATAATCAATTCACAGGATATAATGTGTAGAAGAAAAAAACGAGATAAAATAAGTGCACAAACTTATGAAAAAAATATACCACAAATTGTTTTTCATTACAAAGAGCTAATTTTTTCATCAAATTAAGAGGTACTATATGAAGCGGTTTTTATAGTATAATTAGATTATACTATAAGACATATGTATGTATATATATATATATATAAATTTTTTCAACAAAATAAGAGGTACAGTATATATATATGAGTACTCTAAACTTGGTACTCTTCTAACTAATGAGTATAATTAAATTATACCATAAGACATAGATCTATAAGAGTACTTTATCTATGTATGTGCATGATGGAATGACATAAACTCTTACACGACAACGTCAACTCATATCTTACTAGATTCAAGTTTGCTATCAATATCCAACATGTAAATGTTGCTTATTCTAAACCCTTCTAGAATAAGTTTTTCACTCAACTACATCAAATAAATGTTAAATAAAAACTTCATATCAAAGCTTTTACCATATAGTTGACATACTAAATAAGTTAAATTTAAAATCATTAGTTAAGAGGGCCTTTTCAATAATGAAACAATTTCTCTTTTTGATGTCATTTATGTCGATCACTTTCTTTATAATGCTATGACGAAGAGTATCTTTACCTTATTCCCTAGACATTAGTATTATGAATTTTGATTTCTCTCTACCCATGAGCATCAAGCACCCACTGTCCAAATACCACATGCCTCCAATGGTTATATTGTGAAGATATGTTTTCTAAATCTAAGTCTTCCAGTCCATCTTGAGCCCTTTAGCTCAAGTTATTAGAGACCTTCTCAGATTCGCTAGCAGTTAAATTTGTAGCTAAATTGATCATTAAGGCTTTTTTAGTCTCATTTTTAAATTTTCTAGAGTAGTTACCTTTGTCCTTGGATTTCTCCTTCTGAGTTGTGCTTTAAGTACTAGACACTCCCACTCAGTATCCCTAGGTTCTTCCACTTAAAGCAAATTATGTCAATATTAACATGGTGCTTGACTTACCTTTCTCCTTACCATTATTCTTATTTTAAATCTTTTTTCTTTATTTTTAAGAAAGAAATTAAACTACCATATCAATAATGAACTATCGTACTCATTACAATTATCCATCTTGCTATTTTTAGATTCAATGGCTTTCAAATCAATTTGCTTTTCCTCCTCCTTTTCAGTCTTGCCCATTATCCTTTAGTTATATTTATATTCATAATCTATAAGATAGCTAAGTAAAATAGAATATGTAGATAAATTTTGCATGAAATTGCCTTCACTAGACTTAATAAAATAGCTAAGAATTTTATTTAGCTTCTGTAAATTAGAATATTCTTTGCCAAGAGCATGTAATCATATGACAATCTTAGAAAATATAATATATATGTCAACAATGATTTGCTTGTGTTGCGTATAAAATAATTCATAATCATGCACAAAAATATTGATGCTATATATTTAACCTTCCCTCATAAGCAATGTAAAGTCTATCCG
>NW_021319377.1:371864-491561 GCF_001605985.2 Dendrobium catenatum
TCCCTCTATAAATTCAACTGTCAATCCTTTTCGACCCGGCAACAATCTGTTATACATCCAATATCTCTCTTCTTGGATAGTCATTTGGACGTTGAAGCAAACGTCACCCTACATAGTTATGAAAACATTTATTAGAATACATGCATGTGCAAACGTGTTATAATTTAGGCAAAGCTGGGCATTAACCCCATATCAAAAAACTAATGACTGGGGTATTGATTAATGGCTTGCATGTTCAATTCTTCCAAAAAGTGGAATATGAGGATCTATAAAACTTTTGCTTTCCTTGTGGATTCATTGGCCACAATAGTAGCAATTGCTCCACCAAGTTAGCCACCTTGAAGGTCCCGTCACCCACCAACTCTTTGGCTTCTCTTGTGCCTCCCAAGTCGGCCGGTTATCTATGATGCAACACCAGCACGAGATCAATGGAGGGATCATAATTGATGCAGACCACTCGATTTCCTAACAATCTATAGTCATCCATCCATATAATAATTCATGCATTTTATTTTATTTTATCTATAAAAGTTATACTATACTCTTTTAAATGAATAATATTAAATAATTAAAGTCTTTCACTTGCTTGAAAAATTGTAATGGAGTTTAATGGCTGATCCCTCCATTGATACTTCGGCGAGTATTAAGTTACCCTTTGTGTGCTTATTTCTCCCTCTTCTCTTGACTTTTGATTTATATCATAACATGTTAACATACCCTTATAACACAAAACTCTAAAAGATCACCCTTGGATTTGACTCCCCTTATTATTATATAAGCCGACTCCAAGCTCAAAGCAATCCTCCTTATTTCTTCCTTAGAGCTTCTCCAGTCGAACTGCATTCGGGTGTATGGAGTGGCTTTTTGCACCAATTGATCTTCAAAAAATACGTCAATGGCATGCGGGTGAACAGTCCGCCACCAATATTTGCATCGGACTGTTCCCCTACGCCAAAAAATCGCTCTATTTTTTAGCTTCGCGGGAAAGGCGCGAAACAAGCAATCCTCCCTCTCTTTTCTCTCCCTCAATCTCTCTCTTCCTATCTTCTTCTAACTAAAAGTAATAATCAACAAAATAGATTCCACCTAAACTAAAATAATGCTTAATAAAAAAAAAATAGATCTAACACAACGATTAGAACATTACATTAATGCTTACTACCTAAATCATCCAAAATATTTCTAATCCTTACAAATGTGTAGTAAGAAACAATAATCAAAGAAAAATCATAAAAAATAACCTTAAAATAGAAATCAGACTGTTTGGGGTCGGACGAGCGGAGGCGATTCCGATTGGGGGCGGCGGTCGGATTTGGGCCGGACAAACGTCTTCGGCGGCGTCGGATTGGGGGCGGCGACCGGAGGAGATTCTTAGCCGGCGGTCGGACGAGCGGAGGCGGCGGTCGGACGAGCGGAGGCGACCCTAGGAAAGAGCGAGCGATGGGAGAGCGAGCGACCGAGAGAGAAGGAAAGATTTAAAATGAAATGCCAGACGCGGGGCTCGATGTATTAGGGCTTAAACCGGTGGTTTTCCGGCGGTTTTGACCGCCGGTAAAAAGTCACTTATCAACGGCGGTCTAAGCCGCCGGTAAACCGCCGGTTCTTGTTGAGTCCGGCGGTTTACCGCCGGTTCTTGTTGAGTCCGGCGGTTTACCGCCGCTTATATTTGCAAAATCATCGGTGCAGCCGTCGTTAAAAGCCGACGGCCAAACCGCCGGTGGTGCCACCGGTACTACCGGCGGTCCTAAAACCGCCGGTTAGAACTGCCGGTTTAGGGCATTTTTCCTGTAGTGTAGATCTATATGAGTACTTTATCTATGCACATGCATGATGGAATGAAATGATCTCTTACACGACAACCTCAACTCATATCTAATATAATTTTTGTATAACAAATCTTACTAGATTCACTTATGCTATCAATATCCAACATGTAAGTGTTGCTTATTCTAAACCCTTCTAGAATAAGTTTTTCACTCAACTACATCAAATAAATGTTAAATAAAAACTTCATATCAAAGCTTTTACCATATAATTGACATACTAAGTAAGTTAAATTTAAAATCATTAGTTAAGACGACCTTTTCAATAATGAAATAATTTCTCTTATTGATGTCATTTATGTCTATCACTTTCTTTGTAATGCTATCACAAAGAGTATCTTTACCTTATTCCCTAGACATTAGTATTATGAATTTTGATTTCTCTCTACCCATGTGCATCAAGCACCCACTGTCCAAATACCACATGCCTCCAATGGTTATATTGTGAAGATATGTTTTCTAAATCTAAGTCTTCCAGTCCATCTTGAGCCCTTTAGCTCAAGTTATTAGAGACCTTCTCAGATTCGCTAGCAGTTAAATTTGTAGCTAAATTGATCATTAAGGCTTTTTTAGTCTCATTTTTAAATTTTCTAGAGTAGTTACCTTTGTCCTTGGATTTCTCCTTCTGAGTTGTGCTTTAAGTACTAGACACTCCCACTCAGTATCCCTAGGTTCTTCCACTTAAAGCAAATTATGTCAATATTAACATGGTGCTTGACTTACCTTTCTCCTTACCATTATTCTTATTTTAAATCTTTTTTCTTTATTTTTAAGAAAGAAATTAAACTACCATATCAATAATGAACTATCGTACTCATTACAATTATCCATCTTGCTATTTTTAGATTCAATGGCTTTCAAATCAATTTGCTTTTCCTCCTCCTTTTCAGTCTTGCCCATTATCCTTTAGTTATATTTATATTCATAATCTATAAGATAGCTAAGTAAAATAGAATATGTAGATAAATTTTGCATGAAATTGCCTTCACTAGACTTAATAAAATAGCTAAGAATTTTATTTAGCTTCTGTAAATTAGAATATTCTTTGCCAAGAGCATGTAATCATATGACAATCTTAGAAAATATAATATATATGTCAACAATGATTTGCTTGTGTTGCGTATAAAATAATTCATAATCATGCACAAAAATATTGATGCTATATATTTAACCTTCCCTCATAAGCAATGTAAAGTCTATCCCATATATTTTTCCCCATTGTATATAAATAGATACATATGTAGTCATAGAATTTGGAAGCAAAGAAAAACTAGTTGAGATAATCAGAACTTAGTTATTCTAGTTTAATCCCGTCTTATTCACGTTCATCAAAAGGGATATTTATATAGTTTTTATTCTTAATCTTATGATGAGATTAGTATCCTATTGAAACTATGTTCCACGTGTGATAATTAATAAACAATATAAATATAGTCATGTGCACTTCAGAAAACTAAAAGGAATGTTGTTAAATAATGGAAGTCAAGTAATATAATACCTTTTTGTGTTGCCTATATGTCTATTGTGTGCAAAGAGGATCTATTTTAGTTGATTAATATTATAAATAAAGTATCTTACTCTAATACTAGCTACATAGTATGGCACACCAGAGAGAGAGAGAGAGAGAGAGAGAGAGAGAGAGAGAGAGAGAGAGAGAGAGAGGATGAATCTGTGTGTTTTAAAATCAAACAATTAAAATCTAAAAGTAATTTTTAAGTTTTATTAATTTTAAAATTTTGAGTAAAAATAAATTTTAATTTTTCATTTATAGAAGTAATAAGGGATTTTAACTTGCAAAGATAAACTTTAAGAATGAAGAATTAAATGTTTGATATCCTTTTTCAACTAATTATCATAAGAAATAATTCAATAGTTATGATTGATCTAACCAAAAACTCAAATCATCTTACAAGTCACAGAAAATTGATATATCATACCCCATCATATCATGAAGTAAATGTAATTAGAAAGGCATTTAAGTAAGGTAGATCAAGATAACAATGCAAGAACATGAAAAGAGTAAAATATATGCAAATACATTTCCTATCTTGGTTATCCTCCAATACTTAAGTCTCCTCTCATCTCTCTCTTAGAAACAGCTAAGAAAAAAAAGCCTCTCCTTAATAGATATTGGAGAAACCCTGCACCTCTTTTACACTATAAATAGAAAGCCACTAGTCAACCATTCATGCAAAAAACTCCTTGAGAAAGGATCACTTAAATATGAAAAAGTCTAGCATTCATAGTATCCATGATTTCAGGTCAAATAACTACAAGGTAAAAAGAAGAAGAAAATAACTTCATTATTCACATTCAATTGTAAAACTCTCGTTTAGGATTTGCAAATCAAAACTCGAAGAGTTTCTCTCAAGAAAAAGTCTTCTCTCATTATTCTCCCATTAGTCACGCATTCTCTAATGTGTAAGGTTTGAAAAGGAAATCTATTTAGTTTCTTAGGCTAAAACCCTAATTTTGAGAACTAAAATAGAGTATTTACTGATCAAATTATACAATCTATATTGCATTGTACGATCAATAAAATCTTAGTTATATCTCTAAGCCATTAATTCTAATAGCTTAATTTTATTAATTAAAAAATTGATCATAAAGTATGACGTACATCATATAATATGATTAGTTCAAATTTTAAATTAGTCTAATTAGCAAAATTAATTAGGTTGTTTAACCATTCAAAATAATACTGATAATATAATAAAATCTTCATTATATAGTATAATTAGTTCAAATTTAAATTTCTTAATTGATACAAATTGATCTAATCATGATGCACCAAATTTAGGCTTATTATATAGTGTGATCTATATCTTATAGTATGATATATTATAATCAATTTGGATTAAATATTAATTAAGCTTTAATTTATTTCTTAATTTTTGTTTGCATGTCTAGTTGTCTTAGATCCTCTATACTTGAAATGCATCACATTAAGACTCAATAAAATAAAATACTATTTTACTATTTGTAAGCCACTCTTGACTTTCTTCAACTAACTTAGCTTTCTTGACTTGTAAAATTATTTAATTGCTTTGGTTATGAGCTAGTTTTACCATCTTGAGCTAAAAGCCTCCTCTAAAATTTGTAAAGTTTCTTTAGAGTATACCCAACATTGTAATTTGATCTTCTAATATGTACCCATAATGTTAGTACTCAAACATATACAACGACATATCAATATAACCAATTCAATTAACATATTTTTGTAATCATCAAAATATTATAATAATGACAAAGACTCTTGAGGTTAACAATATGATTGGGTAATAATTTTCATGTGTTGATAGTTGGACTAACCAGGCTACAATAATCAAGCAAAGGCATTAAAAACTATAAGAATTTTTTTTTTCCGAAGAATTGCATTTAGCATATTTTATTAAAATAAAAAGAAAAATACAATCTAAGTTATAGCTAACCTATCACAATCTTCCTTTAACAAATTGATAAAAAAGAGAAGGAAGATCATTATGAAAAAGTCCCAAAAGAAGCTACCTTCTAAAGCATAGGTTGCACAAAAATTCGCAACCTCATTATTCTCTCTAGAAATACAATGACAAATAATCTGCTTAAAATCATAAAGAAAAGATAGATCCAAAGAGGAAGAATTTACATTATTAATCAAAGATTTATGCAATGGCTTAATGACATTGATGTTGTCTCCTTCAATCAAAATCCCTTCATATTCAGTCATCCAATCTTTAAGAACATCCTTTAAGGAGAGGATTGCCAAGAGCTCCAATTGAGTAACATCCCAATGATAAAGTTGTTTGTCAAAAGCCACAAGAAATCTTCCTTTATCATCTCTAACAAAACCTCCAATTCTAGCTAGGTTCAAGCTCAATAGAGAAGCATCAACATTTAATTTGATCCATTTTGGAGGTGGAGGATGCCAAAATTTACAATTCAGTTTTCCAAACTGATTAGCATCCTCGTTCTCCAAAGTAGGATTTAAGAATGGCTTGATTGCGTTAGAAAGGATCTCAACTGAAATCAAAAGTAGAAGATAAATATGGTTTACCATGCTTTAAGGCATTTCTATCCTTCCAACAATAGAAAATTGAATAACAATAGATCCTAACCAATACAACATTCTTGGAAGAAAGAGTTTTGAGATTATTCCACATATCTGAAATTGAATGAAATGTCGGGATATGAATTTTCCAACCTTTCAAAACATTGAAGACCTCAATAAGCTTCTTACGGGAAATAGAAGTATGACTAATATCTTCTTCAAGACAACAACCTCTAGGACATTGATTTGATACTTTATTTTGTTATTATTATTATTATTATTATTATTATTATTATTATTATTATTATTATTATTATTATTATTATTTTTATTATTATTTGATACTTTAAATCTTCTATAATTCAGCTAAGAATTAGTAGGAAGAGCATCTTTCTTCAGACTCCACCAAAAAAGAAAAATTCTGGGATGTAATTTAATTTTCCTCAGCTATTTGATGTCATCCACATCAAACATCTTGTATTTTTCTTCATATGCTAATACTGAGATGGTTTTACCAGAATATTGATGGATAAGTTCTAATACATCATTCTCTTGTCTTAGATTCACCTGAACTTGCTTGGTAACACTTGTTAAGTCTTCACCAAATACATCTTTGCAAATATTAAGATCCCAATACTTACTTTTGGAAAAAGTAAGTCTACCAAACAATCTTCCAATAAGTTTGCATTGACAAAGGTTGGCCAAGTACAAATTGGTTTGTCTCCAATCAATATATCATTAAGGATACTAACTTTAGTTCCATTACTAATCTTCCATCTAACAATTGACTTCAAGTTATTTGCTCCATCCAATAGGATTTTCCACGAATCTGAATTACCCTTTTGAGATGAAGTCCAAATGTTGTAACCATATTTAGCTCAATAAATTCTATTAACTAAAGAATTTGGCTTTTGGATGAAGTTCCAAGCGGGCTTAGCTCTTTTAGGTCCTTCCCAAGTCAAGGCTGAGTGAAAACTGAGACCTCTATTCCTAGTAGGAAGATAAAGTTCTATCTGGCTGATGTAATGCATGTCTTGCTTACCATTATCTTTATGCCACAAAAAATTCCTGCTAAGCTTGTCAAGCTCAATCAAAATACTCTTGGGAACTATAGAATGAGTGATAAAGTATGTTGGAAGAGTAAGAAGAGATGAATTAATTAAAGTTACTCTTCTAGCAAGGGATAAAAATCTGCACCCCCATGAATTCAGCTTATCAAGAGAGTGCTTAATCAGGTTTTGAAAATCTCCCATCATCTTCCTTCTTAAACAAATTGAAGTCTAAGATAACTTAATTCTTGAACAACTCTGAATCCACTTTGATCAGCAATATGTTTCTTCTTCCTTCTCATCATATTTTTGGAGGAAATGTTAAGAGAGTTGCTACTAGCATGTTTTACATTCTTGCAACTTATATAGTTTTGATGATTCTAAATATTATTATTTTATATGTAGTTATCTCCTAACACTTTTTGGAAGATTTGTTTTTGCTCTTGTGTGTACTAAAGTTTCAGGAAAATTGAACTCCAAACTATGAAGACTTCAAATCGAATTCAGCATACAATCCTTTGCAAATTGAAGCTTTAAATTGTTTTTTTTTTGAATTGAGAGGGAGTGATTGTAATTAAGTGAATAAAAATACACACACACTTAAGGAGATCTTACAAAATTTGTACTGATCGTACGGGATGATCAGATCAGTTATCTCCTCGTAGGAGCAATGGAACGAACAGGAGTTGAGGAAATTTTCTAAGTTCTGATCATCCAGGACGAAATTATTTTTGTCTCAGGACGAGTTGAGCTCTGTAAAAATTTCGTTCAGACAAAATCTATAATCGTGTCAGGACAAATTCTTCTCTGTAAAAATTTTGTCCAGATGAAATACAAATCATCCCAGGACGAATTCTTCTCTGTAAAAATTTCGTTTAGACGAAATTCATTATCGTGTTAGGAAGAGTTGCTCTCTGTAAAAATTTTGTCCGGACGAAGTCCTGTTCATCCCAGGATGATGTGAACCGACTTACCAAAGTTGGTTACGTCCTACAGTTATTTGGGAACCGACCTATGGTATAACGGATCGTACCGGAGGAACCTAATTTGTACGGGATGATGATCGTGTACGAACATAGTTCATACCAATATTCACTAGGATCGTTTCCTACACTTTAAGTAAATACATCTAGGACGATCCACGATCGTACGGGATGATTCATTTCGTATTGACTTGAAAAATTTGCAGTTTTGGATGATTTTTTTTGTCTCTCCTATATATAGTCCAATTTAGACTGCCACCCAATCTTTTTGTCATTTGATCTTCATGCCTATTGAAAGAAGAGTCAAGGAGAGAGTGTGAGAGAGCATTCAAAGGAGGATTTCTACCACTGGAGCGTGAAGGCTTCGCTTGGTGTTCAAATGTAAGAATCTCTACTTGTGATTTGGGATTACTTCACTCTTTTCTTTCTTCCTTCTAGATTTCTTGTGAGGAGATCTGTCAAGGAGATTCGGTTCTCTGCCGACACTTGAAGAGTGTGAACAACAGAAGGGTTCTCTGCCCACATTACTAGGAGAGTGTAAAAAGAAGAAGGGTTCTCTGCCCACACTAGGAGAGTATGAAAGGATGAAGGGTTCTCTGCCCACACAAGGAGAGTGTGAAAGGATGAAGGGTTCTCTGCCCACACTAGGAGAGTGTGAAAGGATGGACAGTTCTCTGCCAACACTAGGGATAAGTGTAAAAGGAAGATGGTTCTCTGCCGCACCGAAATGCTTGAATAGTTTCTTTTGTGCTTTAAAATCGGAAGACTACATGCGGGTTTCCACTTACAAAAGTGGAAAGGACATATGAGATAGACTTTGTATAACATATGAGGGGACTAATGAGGTTAAACAATCTAGACTCAATATCTTATTGCATGATTATGAACTATTTCACATGAAATCTAATGAATCCATTTCTAACATGTACACAAGATTCACATAAATAGTCACCTCTTTGCATGCACTTGGTAGGGAACTGACGAATGCTGAAATGGTTAATAAGATTCTTCATTGTTTACCTACTGCTTATGATGCTAAAATTACTGCAATTATAGAGTCTAAGGATTTAAACATTTATTCTATTGACAATCTTCTTGGTTCGCTTATTACTTACGAGCAAGGAGTTAGCCAAAGAAAGATTGATGCAGGTGAACCACAAAGGGAGAAGAACATAGCACTGAATGTGGAAGAGTCTAAGAGTGAACACTCACAACCTGAGGATGAAGAAGACATCGCATTGATGACTAGACAATTCAGAAGATTTTTGAAGAGGAAGCAGAAGAAACGCTAGCAATGGAATAGAGGTAAATTTAATAGAAATACCAATGTTTCAAATGATGTTATTTGCTATGAGTGCAGGAAACCTGGACATATAAATACGGATTGCCTAAACTCATAGCCAATCATAGCAAGAAGAAGGTAGAGGAGAAACCTACTGTAAAGAAGGGCAGAAAGAAGTTTCAAAAAGCTTTCTGGGCGGACTCAGCTTCAGATTCATCAGAGACTGAAAAAGAAGAGGAAGTCACTAATCTGTGCTTAATGGCTGGCAGTCTTGATCAGTTAGATCAAGAAGAGGTATGTGACTTAACTTATGATGAATTATTTGAAGTTTCTGCACACATGCATGATGCATATAGAAAAATGAAGAAAATGCATGCTATTCTAAGTCTAGAATTTGAAGAACTTAAAAAGGAACATGAAATCTTTAGGAAAGATCATGCTTTGATTGATAACAACCACATGAAATTACTTGATGTGTTTGATGACTTGAATAAAAAAAATGAGAATTTAAAATCATCCTATGCAGAACTAGAGAAAGATTTTGAGAATTCTAAGGATGAATTTGAGAGCAAACTTTATAGAACCAATTATACAAATCAAATTTTGGAAGATATGAATTCATTTTACAAATTAATGATAAACGCTCTCGAGGATAATATGATACCTCCTAAACTTGAAGATTTTACTAATCCTATTATATATCCTAAATTTATACAATCCCTGAAAAGATAGATGAATGTTAGAAGACTTAGGAATCCATTTCCTAAAGTAAAATGTAATAATTGTGGATTGTTTAGACATATAGCTCACTCTTGTACTTTGAAGATGTGGAGATGTAAGATGCATAAACCTAGACATATCATACATGCATCTGATTATAAATTGATAAAATGTGAACCCAAAGTTGTTTGGGATCCCAGGTCTAACGTTTGATAATTTTGCAGAATAGCTCTCACATAAGACCTCATGAGAGAATATGGTACCTGGACAGCGGATGTTCAAACGATACTGCTCAATTCATAACGCTGGAAGCCAGGAGTGGAGGCAAGGTTACACTTGGAGATAACACCACAAGGAAGGTGATTGGATCAGGTATGATTGGAAATTTTAAGAATTTTTTCATAGAAAATGTATTATTGGTTGAAGGCTTAAAATATAATTTGTTAAGTATAAGTCAGCTATGTGATAAGGGTTACTGTATAAAAATTTTTCCTGCTAGCTGCATATTAAGCCTAAATGATAAAGATGTTTTGAATGGTAAAAAGGTAAACAATGTTTACATGCTAGATTTAAATTGCATTAATTCTCCTACTACTTTTTATTTGAAAACTATATCTGATGAGTCATGGCTATGGCATAGGAGACTTTATCATTCTAGCATGAAAAACCTTAGAAGGATGACCCAAAAGAACATATTGAGAGGTCTACCTAAACTAGACTTTACCAAGGATCACCTTTGTGATGCATGTCAACTAGGAAAGCAAGTGAAGTCCTGTTTTCAGTCCAATAAGGATCTTAGAACTAGTAAACCTTTAGAGATTTTGCATATGAATCTTTTTGGACATGTTGGAACTGTGAGTCTAGGAGGGAAGGTATACGGATTTGTGGTTATGGATGATTACTCAAGATTCACATGGGTTAAATTTCTATTTCATAAGAGTGAATCATTTGAGGAATTATGAAATTTTTTGACTTGGATTCAAAGAAAATTAGGGTGTGAAATTATTTCTATTCAAAGTGATTATGGAGGAGAATTTGAGAATGAGAGATTTGAAGAATTTTGTAAGGAGAAAGAAATTGATCACAACTTTTCTGCACCTAAAACTCCTCAGCAGAATGGGATAGTCAAAAGGAAAAATAGAATATTAATACAAGCTGCTAGAGCAATGTTGGCTGAATACTCTCTTCCTAAATATTTTTGGGCTGAGGCGATTAGCACTGCATGTTATGTTCTGAATAGGGTGAATGTGAGATCTAAATTGAATAAAACACCCTATGAGTTGCTAAAATGGAGAACACCAAATTTGTTTCATTTTCATGTTTCTGGTTGCAAGGTGTTCATTCATAACAATGGAAAATTTGCCTTAGGAAAATTTGATCCAAAATCAGATGGAATTTTTGTTGGATACTCAAGTGTTAGAAAATCTTATAGGGTATTCAATAAAAGAACTTTGGCAATTGAGGAGACCACACATGTTGTATTTAATGAATCTGGAAATATGAAAGAGCCAAATGTTGAAGAAGATGAGATTGTAGATAACTCCCAAAAGTTTGATAAAATAAATTTGGAAGAAAATATGGAAGAAAATTTGGAGATAGAAAACCCTTTGCCTAGAGATTTGAGATTGTCTAAAAACCATTCAAGAGAATTGATTATATGTGAACCTAGTGAGGGTGTAAGGACTAGGCGTGGATTAAACAAGGAAGTCAATCATTCAACCTTCATTTCAACTATAGAACCCACAAATATTGATCAAGCACTATTGGATGAATTTTGGATTTTGGCCATGCAAGAAGAATTGAATCAATTTGTAAGAAATAAATTTTGAGAATTAACTACAAGGCCAAAAAATCAAAGTGTAGTTGGAACTAAGGGGGTATTCAAAAAACAAAATGAATGACTCAGGAGTAGTCATTAGAAATAAGGCTAGATTAGTTGTTAAGCGGTATAATCAGATTGAAGGGATTGATTTGAGGAGACTTTTGCCCCTGTAGCTAGACTTGAAGCAATTAGGGTTTTGCTAGCCTTTGCCTGTTTTAGAGGATTTAAATTGTATCAAATGGATGTCAAAAGTGCCTTTTTAAATGGGGGTAATTCAAGAGGATATTTTTGTAGAACAACCTCCAGGTTTTGAAAATTCTAAATACCCAAATCATGTTTTCAAGTTGAAAAAGATATTATATGGATTGAAACAGGCACCTAGGGCTTGGTCTGAGAGGTTGAGCACCTTCCTACTTGAAAGATCATTTGAAAAAGGAAGTGTGAATACAACTCTCTTTTTGAAAAGATGTGGAAAGGATATACTCATTATTCAAATTTATGTGGATGATATCATTTTTGGATCTTCAAAAAAAAATCTTTGTGATAATTTTTCTAAAACAATGAGTAGTGAATTTGAGATGAGTCTAATGGGAGATTTAAGTTACTTTCTAGGTTTTAGCATTAAGCAAATTGATGAAGAAATATTTCTAAGTCAATCAAAGTATGTTAAGGACATCCTCAAAAAGTATGAAATTAACAATGCTAAACCTGTAAGTACACCAATGAGTTCCTCAGTTCAGTTAGATAAGGACCCTAAGAGAAAATCTGCTGATCAAAAGAAATTTAGAGGGATAATTGGATCTTTATTTTACTTGACTACTAGTCAACCTGATATCATGTTTAGTGTTTACTTATGTGCTAGATTTCAATCAGATCCAAAAGAATCACATTTGACAGTAGTGAAAGGATTTTAAGATATCTGTTAGGAACTCAGGACTTAGGAATTTGGTATCCTAAGTTTAGCTCTTCATTTGAAATAATTGGTTATTCAGATTCTAACTTTGCATGATGTATGGTGGATAGGAAAAGTACTTCTAGAACATGTCAAATCATTGGAAATTCTTTAGTCTCTTGGTCCAGTAGAAAACAAAATTCAGTAGCCCTATCTACTGCTGAAGCTGAATACATTGCATTAGGAAGTTGTGTGGCACAAGTACTTTGGTTGAAATAACAGTTGATTGATTTAGGATTGTCTATAGGCACTATTCCAATTTATTGTGATAACACTAGTGCTATTTGCATTTCTAAAAATCCTATTCAACATTCAAGAACCAAACACATAGACATAAAACATCATTTCATAAGAGATCATGTATCCAAGGGAGAAATTGAGCTCATTCATGTTAAAACTGAAAATCAACTTGCAGACATTTTTTACAAAACCTTTAGCCTTTGATACTTTCAGTGCATTAAGAACAAGGCTTGGTGTGATTGATTTAAATGCTTAAATAAAAAATGTTCTTGCAACATTGATGTTTGTTTATTAATTAAATATTTTTTGTGTTTATGATTTTGTTTGTGTGATTCTTCCTTTTAGAGTCTGTGTTTCATCATTGAATTTGGTATTTATTTTGTTTTGTTTTGTTTTTGAATTGTAGTTTTTGTCTGAGTGCAAATTTTTTTTTAAGTCATCATCGTCCGGGACGAACTTTTTTCGTACAGGATGATTTGTGTAATGTGTCAAAGTGTCAGATTTTAAACCGTTTACATGCAGTTTTTCAGTGTTTAATGGTCACTTCGTCTGGACGATCGTTGTGATCGTACGGGACGATTTCTTTTTCAATCGATGGGACGAATGAATGAAGTGGTTGAATGGATAAGGTAGTTTTTAATACAAGCTTCGTATGTACGAACCTTTAGTTCGTTTGGACGAACACATGTCGGTTCGATGTAGGGGACGGTTTCAACTGCCATTAAAACGATATTAGTTCTGATCATCCCGGGACGAACACGTGTTCGTCTGTACGATTAGACTGGTCAAAAGTCTGTACGAAAGGACGCTTCATAAGTCGCATTGATTACGAAAAGCCGTTTCATTCTAGTCGTATTGGATCTTCTGTACGAAATGTTTTTGTACGGGACGAATGAAAATTTCGTACGGGACGAATTATTTTCGTCTGGTATGAACAAATCGTTTTTCAATAAATAGTCGGTCTTTTCAACTCAATTGTCACACGCTAAATATCACTTTCAACTCCTTTCTTACTCTAGATCATTTTCAAATGGCTAGTTCAAGTAAGCTTCAAAAGGTCTTAGCGGAGAAGCCACATAGGAATTCGTCTGAAAACTTTCTGTCCAAAGCAAATGAGGATTCTTTTCCTAGATTTGCTTTTGCCAAAATCACTCCTTCCCGAATTTTAATTCAAGAAGATATTACCTTGCAGGTAATGCCTTTATTTACTTCGACTCAATTTCACTTTATCCTTACTCTAGTCCATCTCTATAACAAAGAAACCTTCCACTACTTTCTAGCCAATATGTCCTTCAATTCTGACCACTCTGTGATTCGCTCCTTTATTTTCAAACAAAAAAGTTGAAATCACTAAACACGACTTAGGAGCTTTTATAAATTTAAGGACTGAGGGAAGTAGAGCCCATACCTTAATCACCAATGATACATATAAATGGTATGAAATCAATAGGGTGATTAGAGTAAATGGTTTAACTGAGCATGTGGCTAGGGTATCCGGTCTTGTCCATAATGCATGTATCATCCATCACGTTCTTAGAACTTCAATCATTCTAAAAGCTGGTGATAGAGTCAATATTACCCCACTTCTTTCCATGGTGACCTTCTTAATCATGAGCAATAAACCTATCGATGAAGCCCAACTTATTCTTGACTATCTTTATGGGCTTTCTGAAATTGGCCATGCAGAATAGAAAAGAAAGAGGAATATTGCTTTAGGACACTTAGTTTTCTATGTTCTGAAAAAGAAGTATAACTTGGTTCATCCTGATCAAGAATATGAAGAACCGCACTATTACAATGACGGATCATTTAGAGCGATCTTCAAGGAGGAATCAGGAAAAGCACATGTCATAAGTGATATAGAAGAAGAGCTAGAAGGTGCACCTGCTCCTGCTAATGAATCAAATTATCAGGATTTGGTTCAAAGATTTGATTAGCTAGAGACTCATTTCGATCAACGCTTTGATCAAATTGAGACTCATCTTCAACAGCAGGCTGCTCAATATCAACATGACATGGGTTATTTGAGGGGACAAATGAATGATATTAGTACCAATGTACTTATGTTGAATACATACTTTAATCTCTTTGGTACTGCTCCTCCTCCTCCTCCTCCAGATCAGGGACCGTCTGAGTGATTGTTGCACTTGATGTTTTGTGTTTATATTGTTATTGTTTATGTGTTAGTTGTTGTTTGATTTTTGTAGTTTAATATATTTCTTCTTTATTTTACTTGTTGTATTGATATCTTGATGAATCCTTGTAATATTTAAAATGATATCAATATAAGTTCATGTGTTTTGATTTGAATTTACTTTTGAAATGTTTGTTAGACTTTATGTAAATCATCAGATTTTTTAATCTTAATCGTGCTATAACCTGAATTGCAAGAAAAATTAAATTCATTAGAAAATCTAATTATTCTAAGTTTAAGTTTTGCTTATAACTTGATATTATTAGGATTTTCAATTTCATGTCTCTTCTTTAGACTGTATTATTGTTAATATTATTATTGCAATTGCGATATTTTTTTATTTTATATTTCACTTATCAATCATTATTTATGCACTTATAAAAATTTGAAATTTTAGATTATTTTTTTGGAAGAATAAAATTACTCTTACAAATTGTGTAAAAGTACAATAAAAATTCAAAAGGAATGCGCAAAGGTTCGCAATGTGAAAAAGCGGCACAAAATAAGCCCAAAGTAAAAATGATGCACAAAAATGTGCCACAACTATGAAAAAGATGCGCAAAATGCCACATGTGGTAGTTATTTCTTTCCAAACTCTTTTATTCTCTTAATTCAAATTGATCTTATGTTCATTTATAATTGATATTAAAATTTGAAATATATAATTTTTTATTCATCCTTATTGCAATGATTTTCTCTATCTTAGTGTCTAAACTGACTCATGTCTTTGATAAATTCTTTTTATTATCTATGTTATATCACTTCTTAAATTATATGAATTTCTCTGATTTGTCTAATGTTTTAATTTTATTTGCATACATTATTTCAATCACTTTCAAGGTTAAATTTTTAAATGATTTTTATATTTCTAATTACATTTCAAGTATTTTTCTTCTTCACTTTTTGATGTTGTCAAAAAGAGGGAGAAATTGTTTGTTGTGTCTTGTGTATTTGTGTCAAGTGTATTTTTTTTATTTTATTTATTTAGTTATTTGTTTTATTATATGTTTTCGTATGTATGTTTGATTATTTTTGTTTTGTCTTTTGTGTTATTTTAATTTTTTTTTTAAAAACAATTTTTTTTTAATTCAATTGACTCCTTGTTTGCATGAATTCATCAATTCATGGGGAGTTTAGGAGATCCTTAGAATTTAAAATCCTATAAATAATAATTATTTTGCCATCATCAAAAAGGGGGAGATTGTTAAGAGAGTTGCTACTAGCATGCTTTACATTCTTGCAACTTATATAGTTTTGATGATTCCAAATATTATTGTTTTATGTGTAGTTATCTCCTAACACTTTTTGGAAGATTTGTTTTTTCTTTTGTGTGTACAAACATTTCAGAAAAATTGAACTCCAAACTATAAAGACTTCAAATCGAATTCAGTATACAATCCTTTGCAAATTGAAGCTTTAAATTATTTTTTGAATTGAGAGGGAGTGATTGTAATTGAGTGAATAAACACACACACACACACACACACTTAAGGAGATCTTACAAAATTTGTATTGATCATACGGGACGAACCTAGTTCGTACGGGACGATCAGATCAATTATCTCCTCGTAGGAGCAATGGAACAAATAGGAGTTGAGGAAATTTTTTTAAGTCCTGATCATCCAGGACGAAATTATTTTCATCCCAGGACGAGTTGTGCTCTGTAAAAATTTCATTCATACGAAATTTATAATCGTGCAAGGATGAATTATTCTCTGTAAAAATTTCATCCAGACGAAATACAAATCGTCCCAAGATGAATTCTTCTCTGTAAAAATTTCGTTCAGACGAAATTCATTATTGTGCCAGGATGAGTTGCTCTCTGTAAAATTTTGTCCGGACGAAGTCCTGTTTGTCCTAGGACCATGTGAACAACCTTACCAAAGTTGGTTACGTCCTGCAGTTATTTGGGAACTGACCTATGGTATAACAGATCGTATCGGACGAACCTAGTTCGTACGGGATGATGATCATGTACAAACATAGTTCGTACCAATATTCATTATGATTGTTTCTGACACTTTAAGTAAAATCGTCCAGGATGATCCACGATCATACGGGATGATTCATTTCGTGTTAACTTGAAAATTTTGCTGTTTTGGATGGTTTTTCTTGTCTCTCCTATATATAGTCCAATTTAGAGTGCCACCCAATCTTTTTTCCATTTGATCTTCGTGCCTATTGAAAGAAGAGTCAAGGAGAGAGTGTGAGAGAGCATTCAAAGGAGGATTTCTACCACTGGAGCGTAAAGGCTTCGCTTGGTGTTCAAAGGTAAGAATCTCTACTTGTGATTTGGGATTACTTCACTCTTTTCTTTCTTTCTTCTAGATTTCTTGTGAGGAGATCTGTCAAGAAGATCCGGTTCACTGCCGACACTTGGAGAGTGTGAACAGTCGAAGGGTTCTCTGCCCACACTAGGAGAGTGTGAAAGGAAGAAGGGTTCTCTGCCCACACTAGGAGAGTGTGAAAGGATGAAGGGTTCTCTGCCTACACTAGGAGAGTATAAAAGGATGGACGGTTCTCTACCAACACTGGGGATAAGTGTAAAAGGAAGACGATTCTCTGCCACACCGGGTAATGGTGGAAAGAGTTTTTATAAAGGCTTCTTTGCCTTACTGTTGGTGTTAAAGGAGAGTCACTAGTGGTATTAGTGCAATACTCGGAGGGTGCCTCTCGGGAGTGGATGTAGGTCTGGTTTTGATCGAACCACTATAAATCTAGTGTTCTTTACTTTTCCGCTTTTTATTTTGTTTATCATTTACAACTTGTGGTTGAAAAATCTTTTTCTAAAAAATTCACTAACAATTAAGTTTTAATTTTCAAAGTTTAAAAAGAGGGTTCAAATTTTTTAATTACCAATTCAGCCCCCTCTTCGTTAGCCACTGGGACATAAGCTTGGGTTTAACAACCTAATTCATTAGGAACGAATCTCAACAGGAAAGAATCATTGATTTGCTACGACAACATGTTGTCTAGTCCAAGAACAATACTTTGAAAGAATACCTTCAATAAGATTTAACGAATGTGATTTAGCTTCAACAAAAATCAAAACATCATCTGCATAATATAGATGAGAAATTATTTCAGCATTTGGAGAAATTTTAATTCCAACTTCCAAATCAATTTGTTGAAAATCAATGGAAAGAAGTTCAGAACAAAGAATGAAGAGGATGGATGATAAAGGACAACCTTTTCTAAAATCACATTCAGAAAGAGTCTTGTCAGTAAGAATCCCATTAATCATTATCGTGAATCTAGGGAACATCACACATTGTATAACCCAATTTATAAATTTGGATGGAAAATTCATCAAAGTCATAACTTGTCTCAAGGTTTGCTAATTCATACTATCATAAGCTTGTTCCATATCAACTTTTAAAGTGAAAAAACCCCTTTTGGAATTGAAGAAACGAAGCTTATGAAACTTCATGTGCCCAAAGACAATGATCTGAAATAGATCTATTAGGAACATAGGCTACTTGCTCCTCAGAAATAATATTTGGTAACACAATCTTTAGCCTATTTTGAATCATTTTAGCTACAATCTTATACGTGGTTTGGAAAAGACTAATAGGTCTAAATTTGCAAGGTTCACAAGCATTATCTACTTTGGGTATAAGAATAACAAGAGTGTCTTTCCGTATAGACGACATGGCATTAGATTGAAAAAACAAGTTCATAGCATTCCAAACTTCAACTTTGATAATATCCCAATATAATTTAAAAAAGCATGGGAAATACCATCTAGGCCAGGAGATTTAATTAAACCCATTAGAAAGACATCAATCTTTAGCTCATCCATAGAAAATCCAGCTTCTAAAGGTTGATGCAGATTTGAATCCAACATATCCTCAGCTTTGAATTTAGGCCAATCAACAAGAGAACAATGCCTATGCCTCCACTTCATGTTAAAGAACTGAGAGAAAATATCATAAATACAAGCTGGATCATCATAAATAGATCCATCCGAGAGCTTTGCTTGTATAATTTTGTTAGCATTTTGTCCAGTTTAAGCATAAGAATGAAAAAAATGAGAATTTGAATCACCATGCTCCAACCAATTAGCTTTAGCTCTTTGCCTCCAACAAGTAACTAATCTAGCTTGATTTGAATTCAGCTCTATGACCTTGATTCCTAATTCAAGAAGCTCTTCATTAGAAAGACCACATTGATATTCTTTTAATTATAAAGAAAAGATACTCTCATTGAGAGAATGATTGAGAAGAGAGAGCACTCTAAATTTGTTTTTACTCCAAAAACAAAATAGAGATTTAATTGTTCTACTAAGCTTCTTTTGCAAAATTTTTGGAGAAGAACCAAAATCCTTCCTCCCCTAAGACTTGGAAACAATATACCAAGAAGTTGGAAAAGAAATCTATAAGTTTTTAAAGCCAATAAATTTGTGGGTTTTCATAGTCAAGTTGGACAAGTTCAATAACAAAGGACAATGATAAGAGCAATCTCTTGCCAAATGCTTAGAAATGTCAAAGTGGATTAAATGAAGAGCTGAGGAATTTAACAAAATCCGATCCAGCCTCTCCTAAATTCTACTCAATCCATCCTTATTATTACACCAAGTAAAATGAGCACCTATGAAGGAAATATCATGAAGGTTATTAAGAGACATAAAATCCTTCATTTCGTGAGGTCCAAGAGATAAAGAAAACTTTTTACCACCTTTCTTCTCTTGCTTTGAAAGAAAATAATTAAAATCACCACCTATGATACAAGGTTCCTTGAGAGAAAAGAAACCTTCAATATCCTTCCAAAGAAATATTCTAACATAAGCTTCTTTATTAGCGTAAACAAAGCCTATCTTATAACAAGACGAATTTGTTAATGTAAGATTTCCCAAAATAAATTGAGAAGAAGATAAGAAGATAGAAAAGGTAGCAACCCTTTTGTTCCAAAGGGATAAAATTCCTGCCGATTTTCCAATGGCTGGCAAATGAAAAAACAACCAATCATCACCTATAAATTTATTTATATCTTCTATGCAAATAGTTTCAATCTTTGTTTCTTGTAAACTAAAAAAAGAAAACATTATGTTGATTAATATAATTCTTTTAATGGAAGCCCACATGCTTCTTATAGGCTCCTCTACAATTCCAAAATATCATAGAAAGATTATTTAATAATAGGTGATCCATCCCGAATAGTGGACCATTTTCTAGAAATAATAGGTCCTAATTGCCTCATCTTTTTACTACATTTAATTTTATTATTTGAAGAATTCTATTTCAAATAATAGGAAGAATTAAAATTAAAAACCTAATCAATATTTGAATCAGATTTCTGAAAAGGAGAATCATACTTCCACATATCGCTTCAAATTTGATAATCTGACAGTTATCAACTTCAGCGGCCACAACTAAATTGATTGTTGTTTCTTCATCTTCTACATTAACACTTTGATCATTTTCAGTAGTAAAAATAAGTTTAACAGATGGGAATCATTAACAGCATCAGCTTCAATATCATTAGAAACATCCAAATGGGAATCATTAACAGTATCAGCATCAGCTTACACACCATTAGCTTTATCAGTAGTCACTATAGGAACTTCAATACTAATGGGATCGGGTTTAACCACTAAACAAGTTACTTTTGAAATACTAGTCAAATTATTCATATCTTCTGAAAGATTAGGAGCAACTAAATCAATATTTTTTTGCTAAATGAAGATTAACTTCTGCCAGATTTTAACCTGCTCTTGATTTGTCCTCTTGAAGAACTGAAAAATCTGGATCCCCTAGTATTGATTTTTTTATCATTCTTTGCCAAGGCATTTGATTTAAATTGCTTTGGTTTATTGAATTTATTCTTTACAATAATCCAGCTACCATAAGAGTATTCATATTCCTTAACTGGTACATTAGAGTTAATCAATAAATCTTTAGAAGAAAGAACTTGGCTTGGAAGATCGACAGACGTATGAGGAGGAATCGTAGATGTCTCTTTATTAGTATTATCTCCCTTTGATACCTTGTTAATCATTTTGCAAGATGTATACTTGTGGCCTAACTTGCCACAATTAAAGTAAATGTTGGAGATTCTCTCATATTCAACATGTTGAAAAAATTTTCCATTTGAACCTTCAATCCAAATGCCCGTATGGAGTTTCTCTTCAAGATTGAGTCTAACACATACTCTATAAAACTCTCTTGTATTCCAACTGAAAGTTTAAGAATCTAGAAGAAAAGGATGCCAAAATTTTAAGGCAATTCTTGCAATGTTGATTGGATCCATCAATGGAGTGGAAGATGAAGAAATCTAATCCAAAATTGTGAATAAATACCTCTCATAGAAAAAGAAGAAAAGGAAGGTGTCCACCAAGAACCACCATTTAACACTCTATCTATGGCCTCCTTGAATTGAAAGTTACAAAGGGCCCAATCTATTCCTATTCCAGTCATTTGAAATGATCCAAATTTAGACCAAAGTCTTTGGAACTCTTTGTTCAAGATTGATAAAGGAAGTTTTTTACCGAGAAACTTGATAACAATCACATTTTCCAAGTGCAGCATATTTTTTTCCTTAGATTGCATGTGCAAGGTAATGGTAGTTCCATCTTTAGAGAAAGATGAAAGATCTTCATTGAAGTTTAAAGAAATATGCACATGAATCCTCCAAGCTTTATTGAAGTTTGTATGAGATTTAAATATATCTTTTGGCTTTTCACAGAGATCATTTTCCACATTCTTCACTGATTGATTTTGTGGATCATCTAGGGAGGCATCAATAATAGGATCAGCAATATTTAACTCATTATTCTTCTCATACTGATTAGCATCAATATTAGAATTATTGCAAGCAGAAGTTTCAAAATCAGGGATAATGCTGGATGACAATTCATTTAGATTAATAGGTTTAGAAGAAGATGCTTCAGAATCTCTTATGAAAGTCAATCCTTTCTTCCAACAATATTTAGAGTCTTGAACATGAGTAACTTTCTCTTTTCCTTTCGATAAGCTAGGAAATTTTGAAGAATTCAAAATGAATTTGGAATTTTTTGAAGTGACAGAATTGACGCCTTCATTAATTCAAATGCCATTGTAACAAAACTTTGATATCTGATTATCATATCTATATCCATTTGAAGAATCAACATTTATCTTTGATGAATCATCACTGGCAGAAGGTGACTGGCTGCCGGTCTCCACCATCAAATGGATGAAATATGCAGTTTAAAAAAATTCAAATCTTATAGTTTCTCTCTATAAAATCCCGCAGCTCTAAATTCTCGCAACTTCTCTCTCAACCTTAAAAGATTATAAGTAGGGGATAATAATCAGGCTATTATAGTTGGGTGTTAGGTGATGGTAATTTGGTGGTGATTTGTAGTGCCAATTGTGAGGTAGAGCTCTCTATAATTCAAAGTTAAATTCTAGCTTTAAGCTTCCATTTTAGATTTCTTTCATGTGAAGAATGGAGATTTATTTATAATTTTTTAAAGTAACATTTTGAAAATTTTTGCACCAGTCTCAAACACTCCCTTGAACAGTTAAAATTCTTTGAGCATTAAAGTGTTACATGACATCATAATTGGGTAATCTTAGCCTAGTTGAATTTATCTAGTTGAGATATTTATTTTAGATATGCACATGTAGGATTCATAGATCATTTAGTCCCTCATTGTATTATGAAGTTTCCATCTTTGCTTTATGGTTTGATTTTTTTTTTTTTTGTAATATAATGTATAATAGATATAAAAAAAGGAGAAAATACAACATTAAAAATTATTAGACTTAATGTTGAAGTTCAAAAAAGGAGTTCTTTTATTAAAACATATATGATTTCCCTGAAAAGGGTCATCCAAGTTACTTTTATTTATAAACAACTAGATATATGATAAGTAAAAAATGTATCATTTAAATTATGATTATTTCTTAAAAATGCTATTTAAATCTATCTTTTTGTGCAGGAAGGAAGTAAAATACTCATAATTAAAGGAATGTTGTGGTTCCATAGACTAAGCACTGAAGTGCTATATTCTTCCTCATCATGGAAGTGCTAGAAGGCAGTTTTGTAGTGTTAAAAAGTCAGAGAACAATTTGCTAAAGCACCAAGGAAGAAACGTCATATCGCTAGACCATGCACCGCAAAGTCAAATCAATATAGTGCCATAGAAGGTTATAGTTACTGATAGTTAAAACATCGAACCAATATGATGACAAAAAAAATAAACAATTGATCTAGTAGTGCCACAATGCTACCTAGGTCAGTACCACAATTTTAGTATAATTATTTATTAAAGTTATAAATAGGTAGGTTATTTCTTATGTAGGAGCTGATAATTGGAGGAGAGTTGATGTGAGTGATTGGGGGCTTCTATGGTTTATTATTATTTTGAATCTAACAAGGGGAATAGAGGGAGAGCAAATCAAGGAAGTTAGTTCCAATGGAAGGAGAGTTTGTAAGCTTTTTGTAAATAACTTTCTAGCACTATCTTTTCTTTTTTAACCCCTTATACTTCTAATTTGTTTGAAATGAATGGGGTTTAATTTATTTTAATTGCTATGGTTGGCTAATTTATATATCTGATCTTATGATATGTTAAAAATCATGTTCTCTAAAGCTTATATTGAATTACATGTTTCTTTAAAATATATATATTTTTAAGTCTTCATACTTAGTATATTTTATATGTAGGTCTTATATAAACTTAAAACATAGTGTGAAATATAACATTAAAGAAGAAATAGTAGAACAATTAGGTGATTTAAAGTGAGAATCTACCATGCATACACTTATGGTGGATATGGTCCTAGAATCTTAAAGAGATATAATAATTGTTGTTAAGAGAAATCTTAGCAACACACTCCAACGAGCTTGAAAAAGATGAGGAGTTTTTATGCTCTAGCTCACAATAATATTAAGAGAAATTTAAATTTTGTAATAATGACTTTTTAACTATTATATGTTAGAATACACAAATATATAGAAATTTTATTTTAAAAATGTAGCTGATAGCTTTCATTAGTGCACCCTTAAATTTTTGTATCGATAAGATAAATATGGTGAATCACATAATTAGTACTTGTGTGAATTTAGGATAATTCCTATCCTTGTGGGAATAATACTCTACACATTACTTTATTACTTGACATGATATGTGTACTTGTGTAGAATTGGAGTACACATAAAGTAGCTTAATCTTAACTGTGTAGTGGCTGGTCAAGTTTTTGGCAATGTTGCTAGGGTTATTGGATAATTATCTTTATACTAACTTTATATTATTCAAAGAATTGTTGGTTTAATCTTATAATTATCTTTATCTATCATGCTATGTATAGGTATTGTTATTTTTTATTATATTTAGTATATTATTGCATTGTAAATTGTTCAATTATACTTGGATTTGTATGATTATTTAGTGTGTTTTATTATTTTATGCATAATAGAGATAAATTAAGAGAAGTCTTGTTTGATACTAAGATAGAGAAAACCTTGAATAAATTAAAAATTAAAAAAAAAATACACAAAGATTTAGAAATAGCTAACCTAGTGCAAGAAAAAAACCAATATAGACTTCTTAGAGAGTAGGCCAACCTAATGATTGAAGGCATTCATCAAAACATTAATAAGACCAATATCCAAGCTAATAATTTTAAGCTAAAAATGTACATCATTCAAATGGTACAAATCCTCAATTTTGGAGAACCACTATAGAGCATCCCAATTGCATATAACTAATTTCTTTGAGATTGGAGCAACATTCATGTATAATGGGGTTTTTGATGATGCTATTAGACTTATAAGATTTTTCATTCTTATTAAGGGATACAACTAAGATGTGGTTGAACTTTTTAGCTCCAAGTTTGATTACCATATTGAATGATTTAGCTCATAAGTTCCTAGCCAAATACTTCTCTCCATCCAAAACTATAAAACTTAGGAATATCATCACTTTATTCACTTAATTAGATGGAGAATCAATATATGAAGCTTGGGAGAGATTTAAGAAATTCTTAAGAAATGTCCACATCATGTCTTGTCTGATTGGCTTATTATCCAAACCTTCTATAATAGACTCATAGGATCTCTCAATTCAATTATTAAAGCTGCTATTGTAGATTCTTTGATGAACAAACCGTTCGATGAAGCATAGACTTTGATTAAAGAAATGAACACTAATAATTTCCAATGTCCTTTGAAGAGATTGAACCCTAAAAAAGTTGCTAGCATATATGAATCTAATTCTTTATCAAATAATAATAATAATAATAATAATAATAATTTAACTATTTTAACTAGTCAAGTAGTTGCAATATCAAGGAAATTACATAATATTTGTATTAGTAAATCCCAAAGAACACCCATGTCATTAGAGGAGAGTGTTTATAAACATCTACTGACTAAAATGCCTTGAGGATATAATCTTTAAATGTCATTAATAATAGAAAAAACAACTTTATTCCAACACTTATAATCTAAGTTAGAATAGTCATTCCAACTTTCAATATAATAATAATCCTAATAGGGGAATCATTGGAATCTTAACCAAACCATCCTTACAGGAAATTTTAGCCCACTTTAATAGAATTATAGAAACCTAAAGCCTAATTAACCTCCTGAATTTAAAATAAAAAATAAAATTAAAAATAAGAAAACTTTTGTATAAGACCTAGTTTTACGAATGATAACCCAATTACAAAGTAATGCTAATGGAATAAGGAGAATGGAAAATCAATTATGGCAATTTGATAGTTCTTTCCTAGCAATTGTGAGGTAAACCCCAAGGAAAAAGGTAAGGAGCATTACAAAGCTATTCGAGGTTTCTGTGAGAGTTAGAAGAAATGATTAGTAATAAGGATCAATCTGAGGAGGAGACACCTGTAGAACCCACCAAGCTTGAAGAACAATCTCAACTTGATATAGTAGTAAGGAAACCCATTATAAAGATTATTGAGAATTGCCACCATCATTTCCCTAAAGGTTGTTGAAGTAGAATTTAGATACACAATTCTCTTGATTTTTGAAAGTGTTTAAAAAGTTGATTAGTAATATTCCATTTATTAAAGCCCTAAAGTAGATGTATACCTATGCTAAGTACATGAAAGACATCTTGAGCACGAAGGGAAAGATAAGAGACTTTGAAACTATTGCCTTGATTGAGAAATGTAGTGTGATTGTATAAAAGAAACTCCAATAAAATCTTAAGGATCTTCATAATTTTACTATTCTTATTTCTTCAAAGGATAAACTTTATAGGAAAGCATTATGTGACTTAAGAGTTAGCATAAATTTCATTCACTTGTCCATATTTAAGAGACTTAACCTAGGAAAAGTCCAACTCACCATTGTTACCCTTTAATTAGTAGAATGTTCATTCACTTATCTAAGGGGGCTGTTAGATAATATGTTAGTCAAGGTAAACAATTTATTTTCTTAGTTGACTTCATTATCTTAGACATAGAAGAAAATAGAAAGATACATATTATCTTAGATAGACCTTTCTTATCCAATTGTAGGGCTATGATTGAGGTGTAGAAGGGAGAGTTAACTATGAGGGTTTAGGACTAGAAAGTGACCTTTAATATTCTAAAGTATATGAAGATTCCTAAGGATCATAATGAGGAATTTCATAGATTAGATTTAGTTGATGTTTGTAATAGCCTAAACTCTTAACAATCAAGATATTATCTATTTTGGCCTAAGAGATTCATGATTTTATCTTGTTGGTGTAACTTCCCAAGAGGTCATCCATATCAAGATTTCTTTGGGATGAACATGCTTAACTGTGGTGTTTCTTAATAAAATTTCAACAATTACACCAAAAGGCATATCAATATTTAAGAGTTTAGTCTCCTTTTACTTCATAAGGTTCAAGAGCTGGCTACCATAATGTAGCACTTTGTCTTGTATGGTACTTAATTCTCATCTTTTGGGTGGCATATTGCTCTATTACCATTTGTAAAAGTCCAAACTCTTAACTATTGAGATATTGTATGCTTTAGCCTAAGGGCGTCACAATTTTTTCCTTTTGGTATAACTTCCCAGGAGGTCACCCATCTTAAGATTTCTTTGGGATGATCACGCTTTGTTACAGAGTTTTTAAATAAAATTTCAACCATTACACAAAAATATGCCTCGATTTTTAAGAGTTTAGCTTCTTTTTACTTAAGTGATTTTGCAATGAGATGTAGAGTATCTTATGGAAGAAGTGTTAATTGATTATTCTTCAAAGAGTTTATTATGCAAGGATGATATAGGGGAAGTAGAAGAAGATTCTATTCATATGGTTAGTGAAGCCTCTAAATTATTTAGGAAGAGATATAAAGTTCTAGATTCATCATCTCTAGGGAAACCATAAAACCATTATTATAGTTGTACCTATTTTAGAGTTAAAATCATTACTTGCCCACTTAAAGTATGACTTTTTAGGAGAAGAGTTAATCTTACCTATCATTATTTTTATTAAGTTAAGATAATATTAAGTTAAGTTGATCAGGATCTCAACATATATAAGAAAGCTTTTGGTTGGACCATTATTAATATTAAGGGAATCAATTAATCCTTATGCATATAAGATTATAATGGTAGAGAACACTCCTCTAAAAGTTAACCCAAAAAAAAGAGTTTACCCTATAATGAAGGAAGTTGCGAAGAAGGATATTTTAAAATGGTTGAATGCATGTATCATTTATCCTGTTTTAGATAGTGCTTGGGTGAGTCCAATTCATTGTGTCACGAAGAAAGGATGCCTAACTATTATGGTTAATGAGATAAATAAGTTGATACCCACTAGGATTTTTACTGGTTGGAGGATATGCATAAATAATAAGAATCTAAATAAAGTTATTATGATGGATCATTTTTCTTTGTCTTTTATTGATTATATTTTAGATAGGTTAGCAGGGCACCCCTTTTACTAATTTTTAGATGGATATTATGGTTACCACCAGATTCTTATAGCACTTGAAGACCAAAAAAGAACTACATTCACTAGTCATTACGGTACATTTGCATTTAGGAGGATGTATTTTATATTGTTTAATATCCCTCTAAAATTTCAACAATGTGTGATGTTTATCATCTTGATTTAAAAGAGAAGGGCATTAAAATCTTTATGGATGACTTTTCTATCTTTGGAACAACATTTGAAGTGTGTTTAAAATAATTTGAATTTATTTTGAAAAGATGCAAGAAAACTAAAATTGTGCTTAATTTGGAAAAATGCTAGTTTAGGGTTAAGGAAGGCATTATCCTTGAACTTAAAATCTTTGAAAGGGGCATGGAGGTTGATATGGAAAAGATCCAAGTGATTAAGAATTTTCCACCTTCTATTCTTGTAAAGGAGTCTGTAGTTAAATTTTATTAAAGATTTTTAAATGATTTTTTTTTTAAATTATAAAGCTCTTGTGCCATTTACTTGAAAAGGATATTCTATTTGAATTCAATTCATATTATTTAAATGCATTTAAAAAACTTAAGAGGTGCTTAGTTATTGTACCTATCATCATCTCACCTCAATGGTATTTAAATTTTGAATTGATGTGTGATGCTCGTGACTATTTAATTGGAGAAGTTCGAGGACAAAGGCTAGATAAAAAATTTTATGCTATAAATTATGCTAATAAAATATTGAATGAAACATAAATTAATTATACATCTACTGAGAAATAGTTGCTTGTGATAGTTTTTTGCATTTGATAAATTTAAATCATGCTTACTTGGCACCAAAGTTATTATTCTCTCTGATCACTCAACTTTTAAACACCTTTTAACCAAAAAAAGATGCTAAACATTGATTGATTAGATGAATTTTATTACTCTAGGAGTTTGATGTATAGATATTAAATAACAAAGGTTCTAAGAATCAAATGGCTGATCATTTGTCAAGATTAGATAAGGGGGAATTTGTGCATAATGATGTTATCATTAATATTTTTTTCCCCTGATGAAAAGTTGTTCACATTATATTCATTGTGTGTGCCTTGGTATGCTAACATTGTTAACTACATTATGAGTGGAGTGATCCCATTTTATTTGACATATACTTAAAGAAACAAATTTATCTTTTGCCAAATTCTATTTTTCGAATGAGTCATATTTATTTTGGATATGCAAATATCAAATTACTAGAAGATGTATCTTAGAAGAGGAGTTTGAAATCATTAAATAATGTTGTGATTTAGAGGATGTAGAACTACTTCTAAGATCCTTCAATCAAGATTTTACAAGTTTAGTATATTTATGAATGTGAATGAATACATAAAAAATATGATAAGTATTAGAGGGTAGGTAATATGTCAAAAAGACATGAAATTCTCCGAAATTACATGTTAGAATTTAAGATATTTGATGATTGGTGACTTGACTTCATGGGTCCTCATATTTATTCTTTGGGGAATCAATATATATTAATAGCAGTTGACTATATATTCAAGTAGATTGAGAGGGTTAAACACCCAAAATTGATGCTCAAATAGTGACTAATTAAAAAAAATCAAGATTTTGAGTACCTCGAGTCATTATTGATGAGGGAAGTTATTTTTGTAATAAAAGAGCGGATAATCTAATTCCAAAACAGGAAATAAAAATGTCCAACCTAGACTGCTTAAGGAATAATCTAACCATATGGTTGAAGTATTCATCAAAGTATAAACAGACCTATTATTCAAGCCAATAATTTTTAATTCAAAACCTTATATAATTCAAATGGTGCAAAACTATTAATTAGGGGGACACATTTAGAAGATCCTAATTTATACATAGCTAGTTTCCTGACCATTTATGCAACCTTTAAATATAATAGTATTAGTGATGATGCTATTAGACTTAAGTTGTTTCTATTTTCTCTTAGAGATAAAGCTAAAATATTGTTAAATTACTTTCTTCCAAGCTCAATCACCACTTGGAATGATCTTGTAAATAAATAATTAGCCAAATACTTCTCGACATCTAAAATTGTCAAACTTAGAAATAACACCACTTAAATTACCCACCAATTTAGTTGGGGAATTTATCTTAGAATCGTGAGAAATATTTAAGGAACTACTTAAAAAATATCCTCATAATGCTCTTCCTGATTAATTAATAGTTCAAACTTTTTATGATAGCCTTATTGGCTCCCTTCGATAAATTTCTATCTATTTATTAATTTTAAATATCATACATGAATGATTTATAGATGCAAAATCGTAATGTGAATTTAATATATTATTTATGATTATATGAAAATTTAAAGTGATAACATAAATTAACAATAATTTATATTAAATTTAACATAAATTAGTAAGAATTTATATTAAATTTAAAATGTATATAAACTAAATTTTTAAGCCACAAATTTATATTATTATATAATTATTATATTTTTTATTTTTATTTAAATAATCATAATATTTATTATATCATCTAATTCAACCTTTTGCTCAACCCAAGTCAAATCATTGAAATTTGAACCTCATATTTTTGGTTTGATGTTTGATTAAATTTAAACAACTTTGCTCTTTTCTTTTGGGTAAAGTTGGTGGCAATGCGCAATTTTTTACTCTATGAAAATATAATTACAACAAAGCTAAAACTAAAATTTACAACTCAATACTATAACAAATAAAAAAAAATAGTAATGCTCAATTAAAAGACCAATTTGACAAATGAAATTTGAAGGTATCTCAAAATGTGGATTAATAATAATATAGAATATCATAACCCAACATACATAATCCTAATCATTCCAAAGAATAGTCCAACATCCCTTGGCTAACTAGGGACCTCCCTTGGGGATGAGTGAGGAAACAATATATTCATTATAGTCCACCAAAACTCCATATAGAAGCAAGAAAGAAATCCAAACAATTTGGAATCAGTAAAGCCCATAAAAAAACATGAACAAGCCACCCAAATAGGCATCAACACGAAGAATAAATGTATCAAGAGAACCATAACCAAAATTAGGAAATAAGCTGTTGAATAGCTCTAGAATTGTTTTAGGAGTGTCTTATAAAATAGTACTTTTTATATTTTAGTACCAGTAGTATATTAGCTTTCAATAATACCACCATACCTCCTAGCATTTTTTTCTCTCCAAATATAGTAAAGATAACAAGAACTAATAAAAAATATTAATTATTTTTCATCCTTCTCATATTGCACCATTTCAGATATGCTAGTTCACTGTTGAAGTATAGTGGGCCTAAAAAGAAAATTTAATGCCCATGGGAGAAAGTAGCAAATAATGCTAAAAGAATGGTGACTTTAAGAAAATAAGTGATATGATGATTCTTGAAACTCCAAGCATAATGAACATAAAGTCTTAGAAGGTATATGTTTAAGCAAAACATCAGCTATTTTTAATGCCCCTAACCAAGGACAATCATGAATTTGAAGAAAATCTATGCAAAAACTTTCTGTGCTAAATAAACGTATGCCTGGAGTTGAATTGGCATGATAGTAATCCTCTAGAAACTTTTTAATATTAGGGTTTGGATTATCTTTCAAGGCAATAACACTTTCATTATTATCAATTATGGCATTTTAAGAAATTATTGCTTTGATGTCTTAGGGAAGATCATAAGGAAGACACTAGTGTGGACAAGATAAATGATTATTGTACCACTAATTTTACTTTTAGTGTTTCTTTAAATAAATCTACAAAGTCAACATTAGCTACCTTGAAAGATAGACTAATGCCGCATAATTAACTTGAGAAGAAACAATTTATTTTCATAATCAAATTCAACATAAGGAATGTGGAATTCATTTCAAACGATAAAATTCATATTCACCTATCATTTTAATTATGAATTAACCAAGGGATAAGATTTAATCTACACCAAGAAGATTTTTCCCCTATCATAGCGAACTAAGATAGATTTTATTTTATACTTGAATTATAAGTTCCTGTAGAGGAAAGACCCTATATTCAATTACATCTCTATAGAGACAACTTTTGATTAAAGGGGATATTAGACTCATTTGAGTTTTAAATAGATAAAAGTTTCCTTATGTACTTTAAAAATACCAATCATTCCCTAAAAAATATTATTAAATTATATAGAAAATACAATTGAATTCCTTATACTTTTTCTACAAGGAATGTGAGGTGTGCAAATACCTTTAGGCTTAAGCTTAGTTGGAAGGCACTTCCAGCTAACAACCTAATACACAATTAATCATCTTAGATGTAGTGTATGATACGGTCAGCTCTATCCTAAAAGATCGAAGGATTAAATCCGACAATGAATTGATGTCTCATACTAAATAATTTACATTATATGCTTAAATTACACTAATGAGATGACTCACTAAAAATTATATACTTTATCTTATCTAATTGTCTTAACTAAATTTTCTAACTCCAAAAAATTCTTAGAAATTTTGGTTGTATAATGGACCTATACTAATAGAAAAAGTGTAGCATCCTCGAACATAATTGGGATGCTGCTACTTTACCAAAGATGGGAATAAAAGCCCTAGTATCTAACGTGCATAGCAAACATAAAAATAAATATGTATGAATTTATGAATAAGTATAGCGGTTGGTGTCTACAATACCTAACACTTTATCATCCTAGAACTAGTATACATGTTCCTTCAAAGTCCTGAACATGCACACTAAAAAAAATCTAGGAAAATAGCTACCCACTAATGTAAGTTACTACCCATATGAAAGTAATGTATGAAATTATATAAATAAAAGAGACTGTGTATGTAAAGTAAATTTTATTCATTTATTAATTTGAATGCTTATTGTTGCGAATCTATGGTTTATGATTTTGATGATAGCAAATATTCCTTATTTCTCTACGATTACCTTATGTGCTAACGTTTCAGGTCCACACGATCAGACTACAATTTGGAACCAGCTCAAGATTGGGTAGACGAGGTCTGTGTCAGTTTGTAATATTTTTCCTTTCTTGAGTCTGTTGTATTTGATGTGGCATCTAATGGTTTGTAACTTGGAAGATTTTCTATTATGCCCTAAAAGATTTCTATTTTTGGTAACATCGTCCGGGACGATATTTATATCGTCCTGGACGATCTGACAAAAGTAGAAACCCTAATTAGGGCATCCTCATTAAAGCAGCTGTCATTATGCAAAACACATCATCCTGGATGATTTTGTATCAGCCAGGACGATAGGCTCAATTCATCAAGAATCTGCCGCCAGATCTATTTAAAAATAACCTATTTTTGGACATCGTCTAGAGGATCGTCCAGGACTATAAAATATCGTCTAGGATGATCCAGGTCAATTTTTCCAAAATTTCTCTGGAATTTAAGGAAAGCAATTACATGGTCAAATCTTCCTGGATGATATCCAGATCATCCGGGCCGATTAGACATCGTCCAGCTTCATTTCAGGATGATTTTTCTAATATTTGAACTAATCGGCCAAGACGATATGCCTATCGTCCTGGACGATAATGTCGGAAACTTGCATTAATGAGCTCGTTTTGAGAGCTTCTATTTAAGCTATAGCATGGCAACTTTTGTAAGAGTCTTTGGCAGCCATTGTAGCTTTGTTCTTGTGGGGGAAACTTGAAGAGAGAGCTTGAAAGGGAGAGAGAAAAGGTTGGAGTTTAAGAGAGAGAAGATCCTGTGAGGGGGGGAACTCAAGGGAGTATGGAGGGGATTCCACACGGTTGCTCCGGCGAACTCGCACCTTAGTACCATCGGATTCAAGGCTTGTCTCGAGGTAAGTTCACCAAAGAAGAAGATCTCCTTGGTGTCAAAGGACCCGGCGACTCCGCCGCACCGGGGAAGGTGGAAGTGATTTTGTAAGGGCTTCTCCGCCTAGCTGTGGGGGCTAAAGGAGAGTCACGATTTTAGTGCAATACTTGGAGGGTGCCTCCAAGGAGTGGACGTAGGTCAAGGTTTGACCGAACCACTATAAATCTGGTGTATTCTTTCTTTATTACTTACGCACTTTAATTTCTGCATCATTGATTTTCTATGTGGTGATATTGGTTTTTAGCTTGAGTTTTGGTTTAAAGATTCTTCTTTTCGAATTCACTTCTCTCTTTGTTAGCCTTGGGCCAGTTCTATAGGGCTTAACATCCCTAACGAACTTTCAAGTGGTATAAGAGCAGAATTCATAAAATAAGTTTTTAAAAGCTTTTGAATTTTTCAATCCATGGCTAATCGTAATGTTGCGGAAGGTTATTCAATCACCAGACCTCCTTTATTTGAAAATATGTCATTTGATTTTTGGAAAACTAGCATGTCTATTTTCTTGCAATCGATAGATTTTCGTATGTGGCATATGATTTTAATTGGTTATTCATCACCATCACGTATTGTTAATGGAATTAAAATTGACATTTCTTTTAGTCAATGGATTAGAGAAGAAGAATTGATGCTCAATTGAATGCAAAATCTTTAAATTGCTTTTTCTGTGCTTTAAATTCCGAAGATTTTATGTTAGTATCCACGTGCACTACTGGTAAGGAAATTTGGGATAAACTACACACCATATACGAAGGCACTAGGGAAATCAAGCAATCCAAGTTGAATATGTTAATGCATGATTTTGAACTATTTTCCATGAAACCTTATGAGACGATCTTAGACATGTATACTAGGTTTATTCAAATTGTGACACCATTGCACGCTTTAGGAAAGACTTTTCAAATTTTGAAAAAGTTAATAAAATTCTTCGTTGTTTACTTGAAAGATTTACTTGCATACCTCACCCCAGCTTTTGTACCAAGCACCTTTTAGACAACTGACGTACCTAAGGATGACATTATTGTGGAGGAATATTATGTGTTACATGAAAGTCCTCTCTGACCACCGCAGCATTACACTCTCAACAATGATGCATTGCCCTAGATGCCACATAGGTCACGTTAGCTAAGAATGTGATTATACTACATATGATGTATTTCATTATGCTTTTGTTATGGATCATGAATTTAATTGTGCTTTTATTATGGATGACTGTCATGAATCATGTATTTCATTATGCTTTTGTTATGCTATGGACTTTAGGTTTTAAATTTTAATTGATAAAAATCTAACTTTAAAGTCAATGCAACATAAATAAAACTTACTAACAATACCATACAAATATGTATACAAATCTCCATAGGAGAACTTTTACAACACATAATAAAAACAAACGGTAATAATAATAAAATAAGGTTTTAACAATTGCAGATAAAACAAACCTAAAGAATTAAAAAAACATCATTACAAAAACATTTAGTTAGACATTTCATATTATCATACGTAGGTGAGATTAGAGTTATGTCTAAGTTGGATAGCATTTGAAGTTGAACTCAAACTCTTGCTGAATATACTACCAGTCTGCTGCATTCAAAAACTCCTTTTCTTTGAACACGAGAACTCCCATTAGGGTCTTGCATGACTCTAACAGGAATTGATCCTCTCTATGACACCACGTGTGATAAAGAATATAGTGATATTCATCGATAGTTGACATTTTAATGATCACCTCAACACAACCTTCTATGTCGCATCTGATCTCACGAATAAGGCCCTTGAGGAAGTGCAACGGAGCCCAATACTGACTATTCTCCTCGAACATCTATTTTAGATATCTCCGTCCCACATCTCTGAGATCATCGGCCGTCCTGTACAGCTTAATTTTATAATCTCATCATGCACATGCTACAATGCGCAATCTTCATCTTTGCTCCAAAAATACATACAACACCAAAAGTATTCATTAGCTTTGGCCTTCGCTTCAAGAATTTAATTAGTAGGTAGCTCCAAACTCTCTTTCAAATGAATGCATCCATATTGAATCATCTGCTTCATGGGAGTTATCCAAATCAAACCCATAACTAATGAATACAATGTGAAGTGTTGTATAAGAAGTTGCATAAAATATTTTCAAACTACTTTAACCCTTGGGGGGGGGGGGGGGGGGGGGCTTGCACTACATTTTATATTGAAATAAAACATTACTGAGTAACATATCAGAAATGTCATAAATGTAATGACAAAAAATAATAAAGATGACGCTGACAAGACTACCTGATGGAACAACACATCTTTATAACTCAAGTCACATGCCTTCAATTATACCTGGTACATATACTTAAGTATCCAATGGCACCAAAATGCCATTTTCTCCATTTTTTTTAAAAAGATCATTGAGGTAAGTCGTCCTTTTAACATGCGACTTACTTCAGTAACAAATGTTACAAAATAATTAGGTTTTTTTTCCTTTTTTTTAAGATAATAGATGTAAGTCACAAGTTCAACGGGCGGCTTATATAAGTTGCCAGTTAATCTGATGACTTCTTGTTGGTCCTAATTTTCTCTATGGATAATGGCTAGCTGACTTAGGTATGCCTAGTCAGCATAAGTCACCCTTCAAAGGGGCGGCTTTGCCCAGTTTTAATTTTTTTTTAAATCATACTTATACGTATAATATAATCATTAAACATGCTCAAACCAAAACATTTTCATGTCACTCATTTTACTTGTATAATTTAATTTAGTTGATAAAATTTTCACCTTGTTCATTTTACTCCTAGCCAAATTTAAAGATTGGAAAGGGCGATGATCTAAGCTAGGGTTTTTCCTTCCTACTGTGCTTGCACTGCCCTTACTTCTCTTCCTGCTTCGGCTCTGCCAGAGGTCCTCATCTCCTCATAAACTTATTTCTCTTCTTTCCCCTATGGATCATTTCCCCCTCTCAGATTTCCCCCCTTTGGTGCCTGCTGGCAGGGTTTCTCCTCCTCCAGCTCGCAACTGGAAGTCTATTTTTGGTCTGGAGGAATTTGACTCTTCTGCTCTTCATCTTTCTCATTTTCCCCTTGAACCAAACGTTGTTCCCTTTTCCGGGGAAAAACTCTCTCTTGGAGCTGGAGACTGGTGCCATTTCTTGGTAGGTTACTCTATCGATCGACGGCCATTTTATGAAGCTTTGCTTGCAACTGTCAACAAAACGTGGAACCTAAAAGGTGCACTGCAAATGTTATCCCTTAGTGAAGGCTTTTTTCTATTTTGCTTTGCCTGTGCCGAAGACCTGGAAGCAGTTTGGTCTAGAGGAGTTTGGTTTTTATTGGGTAAACCGTTTATACTTCAAAAGTGGTATCCTAAATTCAAACCAAAGAGGGAACATTTCTCCTCTGTCCCAATATGGATAAAAATCCATGACCTTCCCTTGGCTTGCTGGAACTCTGAAGGCATTTCTAGGATTGCTAGTAAGGTCGGTATTCCTATTGCAGCTGATGCCCTTACTACCAAGAAAACTTGCCTCACATATGCTCGCATTTGTATGTTGGTTGATAACAATGCTAAATACCCAGAGGAAATTTTTGTTTCCTTGGACGGGAAGTTGTCAGCTTGAAGGTTCAGTACAAATGGAGGCCCACTCCATGTGATCATTGTAAGTCTCTTGTGCACTTATCTTCTTTTTGCCCTTCAAGCCTCCTTTGACTGAACTCGCTTCTACGGCTCCTAATCCTCTGAGGGGACGTAGTCGCAGTCGTTTTAGGATGCAAAAGCCCTCTTCCCAACCTGTAAGACCCTCCCCTCCCTCATCTTCTTCCTTCAAAGCCTAATCGGGAGTCCCTTCCCACTCTATGCATTCCTCCTTCCTCCTATCCTATCACTTCCCCACTAGCCCCTGCTACCAATTGCATTGGTACGCCCCTTCACTACGAGCCCCATTCTCCTTCTCCACTGATCTACTCTCATAACCTAAACCAAAACCCTCCTTTATCATACAAACCTATTCAACCCTTACCATCCGACATCCCAGATCTTTCCGATGCTCTGGAACCAGCCCAATCCAACATCCCTAACCTTAACTCTCCTATGGATGAGGCTTCAACATCCACTTCTAGCTCCTCCCGTGTCCCCTCTACTATAGTTGTTGCTTCACCAGTTGGAGTCATTTCTCCTAACAGGTTCGATATTTTACAATCTCAGGAGGAGGTGGTCAGACCTCCTGACAGCAAAGCCAACATTGAAATAAATAATAAATTGAGTGAGGCTAAGGATCAGTCTTCATTTTCAATAGTGACAAAAAAATCTACTCGGGGTAAGCAGAACAAAAAGGCCCTGTGAAAGCCTTCGTTTTTCTTTTCTTTTATGTTTTTGTTTAATTTGAGATTTCCTTCCAGGTTTGTTCGGATGAAGTTGGGATCGTCCGGGACGGATAGTTGAAACATTGGCAACCCGAGAGCATTATCCCAGGATGAAAATAATTATAGTTTGTACAAAGGCAACCCAAGGGCACTGTCCAGGGACAAAATTAATTATTGTCTGTAAGATCAGCCTACCGAGGAGATCATCCCAGGACGAACCATGGAAATCATCCGGATGAATCGAGTTCTTTAAGGATCTGAAAATAGAGTTCTTTAAGTATCCGAAAGAAGAAATTTTGAAGAGAGAGAAAGGGCAGGAAGGAGAAAATGAAGGAAGAGGAAGAAAAGTTGGATTTTAGGTGACTTTGGTTTGTTTTCGTCCGTCGTCGCAGTTGGGGAAGTTAATTGAGGTAAGGCACATTATGCCTTTCTCAATTTTCATAAATATGATTTTTGACGGATTTTCTGTTTATGATTTTGTTTCCGTTAGTGAAAAACGAGTATAACTTTGCACCGGAAAAACTTTTACCACGCAACTTTTGGTATGTTGTATAGATGATATTTTTGCACATTTTGAGTATTTTCTGGAAGTTTTTCACCAGGTATTTTGAATTTTGTGGAGTTTTTATCGAATAGAAAATTATCAGGATGTTGGAAAATATTGCTTCAGTATAATGGAAGTCTTAAAATGATATTTTACACTATCTATGCTAATTTGGTAATTTTCTGAAACTGTGATATTTTGATCCGTTGAATTTCTGTTGTCTGCCGTTATACTCTCTGACGATTTTTGATACGAATCTGATTTCTCTGAAACTGATATGATTTGATGTTTGATGTGATTTGAATGATATCAAAAGGGAGTTATAATGGGCTAGAATTCTTTGAGCTTCTGTCTGTGTCAGGGAAGGGAGGCATAAGGGTCCAGAATCCTTTGAGATTCTAAGGATTTTGTCTGTGTTAGGGAATATGAAAATGAATTCTGATCTGATAATTCTATATATCTGATATGTTATGGTGTTGTAAGCACAAAGGGAGGCATAAGGGGCCAAAATCCTTTGAGATTCTATCTGTGTCAGGGAAGGGAGGCATAATAGGCCAGAATCCTTTGAGATTCTGTTTGTGTCAGGGATTTGTGAGCTGATACATGATTCGATATATGACTTGCAATCTGATTTGAATATGTGCTTTGATATATGATATGTATATGTTATTTGATTTTCATCTGCTTATCTAAAGTCTGTTTGTTTATCTGTTATGTACGAATATCTGCATTCTGTCTAATTATATGATTTCTATATGATTATTTGAATTTTGTACGGCTATTTGAATAAACTATTTTTAAAGTTTTTTTATGAGTATTTTGATATGAGAGTTTCTGGAGATTTTGATTGGCTAGTGTAGTCTTGCTGTGCTGTTAGCTCATTGTGGTTATCCTCATAGTTTTCAGGTTTTGGGAAAGGGAAGGAGGATTTGAACTAGCAATTCAGTATCTGATCTAAGATTAGGTATTTTTGTACTTTTGATTTTTTATACAGTCATGGCTTTTCTATTATGTTATGCACTTTCTATTTAGAGCCATGCAAATTAATGTACATGATTATTTTGATGAAAGAAAGAAGAAAATGTTGGATGAGCTTTTCTGTATATTTGGACGTTTATAGTAGCTCTGTAATTTTTCTGTATGTCTGATTATTGGAAGAAAGTCTGAAAATAAATTTCAAAGCTAGATCTTGGATTCATCCATCACGACTCAACGCGATGGGATTCGTCCCAGTCGGGTTGGGTCATGAAAGGCCCCTTATCACCAATTTTCTTGATGTCTTTGCCGAGCATTACAGCTTGGAATGTTAGAGGTTTCAACCGTTTGGACAAAGTCTTATGTTGTAAATGTCTAATTAGTTCTTTCAAGCTGGATATGATCTGTATTCTGGAAACTAGGATTCATCAACCATCTTTAAAAAATCCTTTTTTTTGAAAAGGCTCATGAGGTTTTTTCAAATGAACACAACTGCAATAATTTTGACCTTACTTCTTCGGAATGCATTTGGGTCAAATGGAATGCTAATAAGGTTCAATTCACTCCTCATCACATCTCCTCGTAACTCATCTCTGGCTCCATTGATGTTGGCTCTACTAATCTTTTCCAGCTCTCTGTTATATACACCTCCAATTTCAGTTTTGAGAGAAAGGATCTGTGGACCCTCATTTCACATACTGCACCTCCACCAAACACCCCTTGGGTTCTTATGGGGGACTTCAACTATTGTAGGTTTGAATCTGAAAAGCTGGGAGGCTCTACTCTAAATAATGGATCACTTGTGGAATTTAATAACATGATTTTTGACAATTGCCTTAGTGATCTAAATTCTGTGGGCTCTTTCTATACTTGGTTCAATCAGCGAACTAACCACCCTATTCATATCAAGCTTGATATGGCTTTTATCAACAATGCTTGGATGAATGCCTTCCCCAGATCATTCTACTCTATCCAAAGTCCCTCATGCTCTGACCACTATCCTCTCATATTGCAAGATGGAATCGTTCTCAATTCTCATCACAGATTTTTATTTAAAAATTACTGGACCAAGTTTGATAAGTATTGGTTCATTCTTCTGAAGGCCTTTTCCAATCCTATTTATGGTAACCCTCTGTCCTTTTTATGCCACTCTCTTAAGCAGGTTAAACTTTATATTAAGCAGGAATCTTAGGCAAGTTCTTCAACAATCAACTCTTATCTTGATGAGCTTCTGCAGCAACAAAAGATTATCTTGGATTTGATTCATGGTAATCCAACTGATACTTCTCTTAATGCCACTCTCAAAGAAGTTAATCAAAAAGTCTCTCAATTCTCCACTATTCTGGCTTCTTGGGTCATTCAACGTGCTAAAGTAAACTGGCTCAAGCATGGTGAGGAAGACCTCAAATTTCTATATGCTAAAATTAGGAGTCGGCAAAGCAATTCTAGAACTGCTGTTAATCTCTTTGCTTCCAACCCGAACTCTGATAGGGAGATATTATTAAAGGAATCAACCAACATTACCAAGCTTTGTACAATCCGCCCCCACCCACCTCTCTGGATGTCGAGTCTTTTCCTGTTGGCATCACTGTTCCGGATTTCTATTTAGAGGTTATCACTCAACCTGTTTCTGATTTGGAGATTCATAAGGCTGTGTTTAAAGGGAAATCTAATTCTGCTTCGGGGCCAGATGGTTTTAACTCGCATTTTTATAAAACTGGCTGGCATATTGTTGGTCCTTTAGTATGCACAGCTGTCAAATCCTTTTTCTCTAAAGGTTACCTCCCCCCTGGTATAAAGGCTACAGCCCTTGCTCTTATTCCTAAGCACAAAAATGCTGAAAATATTTCTGATTTCAGACCTATTGCTCTCTGTAACTCTCTTTTTAAAATTATTGCAAAAATTATATCCAATAGGCTTATGCCTGTCATGCCCTTGATTGTTAAACAAAATCAATCTGGTTTTGTTAAGTCAAGGGTCTCAACAGATAACATCCTTCTTGCTAATGAGGTTCTTGCTCTTGCTAAGAAAAGAGGTAGCACCAAGTATTTCTGTGCTAAGCTAGATATACGAAAAACTTTTGACACTGTTTCCAGAGATTTTTTTATTACTAGGATGCTACAGAAGGGATTTCCCCCTCCTTTTGTTAGCTGGATTAAAGCTTGCATCTTTGATGTCAACTTTTCTATGGTTATTAATGGTGCTCTTGAGGGGTATTTTTCATCATCTGCTAGCTTAAGGCCAGGTTGCCCTCTGAGCCCTTTTTTGTTTTGTCTGGTGATGGATGCACTCTCCTCTTTGCTTGATGATGGTGGCTTCAAAGGGATTTGCTTAGATGGCTTTACTTTATCTCATCTCTTATATGCTGATGATGTGCTCATTTTTTGTGAGCTACTATAGATAACTACAACGCCCTATCTAATATCCTCACAACTTTTGCCAAATTTTTTGGGCTACATGTGAACCTAGATAAAAGCTATGTTATGTTCCCTAGGAATGTGCTTAACTAGTACGACCTTTGTCAAGCTTTATCTATTCACAATACCAGTCTTAAGATAATCTACTTGGGGATTCCTCTATCTTTTAATAGGATAAAGTTGGCTGATTTCTTGCCCCTCACTAACAATATTACAAAAAAACTTTCTGGATGGAAAGCCAACCTCCTCTCTTTTGTTGGCCGTCTATAATTTTTAAAATTCACTATTTTAAATTCTATTGTCTACTGGATACGGGGAGCCATATTACCTAAGATAGTCTTCAAACTTCTTAAAAAAGTATGCTCAAAATTTCTATTTTTTGGGGATCCTGGGATCTCCAAGAAAATTCACATGGTTTCTTGGGACAAAGTATGTAGGCCAAAGCAATTTGGAGGATTGGGTTTCCCCTCTCTGAGTGGTATTCGTTTTGCTTTCAATTGTTCAGTTATCATGAGGATGTATAACCTGAACTCCCCTCTTTCCTCTTGGCTCAGTTCTCGGTATTTATCCCCTTAGTGCCCTCCCCCGTCCATTGTTACTAAATTCTGGAAGTTGGTATGTGCCACTACTGCTACAATTAGGTATAAATTTACCTTTCAAATCACTGCCAATGCTCCTATCTCCCTCCACTGGGATCATTGGTGTTATAATGGAAGGTTAAATGATTTCTCTGATGGACATTATGTCCTACAAGCCACTCCCCTCAACTCATTCATAAGGGATTTCATTTTGAGCTCTAATTGGGCTATGCCTACCTCTATTCCTGACCCTGTTCGTGAAGCCATACAAGGTATTACCATTTTAGATGGTTCTAATCATTACTTATTATGGGGGAATCATATCAATAGTAAATTTGCTGATTATATTTATGAGTATTATACAAATTTGCCATCTTGCTCATGGTCCAATCTGGTTTGGCACCAGAAATATGCTTTAAGGTACTCCAGCTTTGCTTGGCTGGCCTTAGTTGGTGGCATGAAAACCGCGGATGCGTTGCATAAAAGGAATATCTTGGTCCCACTAACTTGTAGTTTATGTCATGTTTTTTCTTGAATCAGATTCTCATTATTTTTTGAATGTTCTTATTCTTTTGACATCATTTTGGAGGTCATTCCCACTACGAAGCATCTTCTTTTAAGACATAATATTCTTCAACTTCTTGAATGGATTGATGAGGATAATTGCTTATCCCAACCAGTTAAAAGGTTCTATTTTGTTATTACTTGATGCTGCAATTATTATATATGGAAAGAAAGAAATCGTAGGAGATTTGGGAACTCTTACTCCAGCAGTCTAGCTAATGTTTCCATCATTAAAAAAAATTGTTTTTGAGAAAGTTGTCAATTGGAAGAATGCTTCCAAACTCTTGGACTTGCTATGACTGCATATATGGGCTTTTTGTTTGGACCGGTTGCTGCTGGATTGCCTCACGGTTGGCTTCTTTTTGCTCTATTCTGCCTGGTATTCTTTGGTTACCAGAGTTTTGGCTGAGACATCTTGGTGGCTGATAGATCCATTTGGTTACAAGATTTTGATGGACAATGATGAGCTATGGATTACTCCACCCTTACCTTGGATGGTCTTTATGGCAACCAAGGCAAACTGGGCTTTAATCTCTTCACTCGATTCTGGGAAGCTGTGATGGCCCTGCTTTTTGGTGCTGTGACAACCTGCTTCTCTTTTGCTGCAAGATATCTTTATGTCAAACTGATAATTTTGATGTTTTGACTGGTGTAGTCCTGTATTCTGAGTCCTTTTATTTATTTTGTTACTTTTGTTACCTTTTGTTACATTTCTTCCTTCCTTTCTTGATTTTGGGGGTATAGGTTTACATGTAACTTCTTTCTTTACCTGTAACTCATTTTGATATATATATATATATATGGGCTTGGGCTCTAATTGTACCAAAAAAAAAAAAAAAAAAAAATTAAAGATTCCCATTAACATTATTCTTAAAATCGGCATGCTCAAATCTGGTATGTGCACGCATAAATGGCTCACACGTCAGCATCATATAATTTGTATTCATATATTTCATACATTTGAGTGTTTTACCCTACTTGATTTATTGGTATCTTAATTGTGATGCAGCTTCCGAAATATCAGGAACTTTTTTTTCTCGGAAAATATATCAGGAACTTAGCTCTGATGCTTTTCCACTGCTAAAAACCCAATACACCATCCCTTCCTGCAATGCCCAAGTCGACCGCCGCCTGAAGCAGTGAGCTCAGCTCAGTTTGCCCCCTTAAAACGATCGCTGGAGCTTATCTTTCAAGATGGACTCATCGCCTCTGCTTCCCTTCACCTCTCCCCCTTCCCCTTCTGCCGCCGTCGACTTGGTAGGCGTCGTCGACCACCGCGGCCGCCCCGCCTCCCGATCCTCGTCCGGCAAGTGGACCGCTGCTCTCTTCATCATCGGTAGGAGATATTCAATCCATTTACCTAACTTCCTCTCATCGCAGCCGACCTTTGGGTTTCTCTGATTCTTGTGACCTCGTCGCAGGGGTGGAGATTGCAGAAAGGTTTGCGTATTATGGGATTTCTTCCAACCTTATTACCTATCTCACTGGGCCGCTCCAGGAATCGACGGCGGCGGCGGCAGCCGGTGTGAATACTTGGTCTGGAGTGGCGATGATGCTGCCGCTTGCAGGCGCGTTCATCGCAGATTCGTATCTTGGACGTTACAGGACAGTTTTGTTCGCTTCTCTGCTCTACATTTTGGTCGGTTCTTCTCGTTTCGTAACATCAACCCTCCTTTTTTTTTTTCCTTCCTTTTTTTTTGTTAAACTTCTAATTTTGTAGGTGGAGCTCAACAATTTCTTTCTCCAACTTCACATTCTTCTCATTAGTAACTTCTCCAGTCGTCTTTGCTGTTATAGTTGAGTGTTGCTCTCATAAAGCTCATATAACAAATATTGGTTCTACTCCAAGGCATCCTTTAAATTCAACGCAGGCATGCTTATCAATTAGCTTGTCTAGATCCTTTTCAAAATTGATCATTGGCTGTGTCAAATTCTGTATCTTTTCAGTATTCTTCTGCAGCTCTTTCATAACTTTATGGAGTTTGTTCTTATTGATTCTAAATTTGCTACTTACATTAAGAGGGGCCTTCGTTACTCCCAATAGTTAATTGCCAAATAATTCTAGTGCGAAAGAATCCTCAAGTTTCTTCAACATATTTCAGTTGGGGTCCGAACGATTGACGTCAGCAATATTCACTTCGATCAGACAGATTGAAATTCATAAGGAAATCCATGCGGCATTTAGATCATGTCATGTTGGTTCTACTCCAAGGCATCCTTTCCAAACAGCCCCTTAGAGTCAAACAGCCCCTGAGAGTCAGCACCTATATACTTATTGATGTGGAACAGGTTCAATCACAGGTTCCAGGTTGACCCATTACCACAGCTATCTCCTCTGCTGCCTAACAAACTACAGCCTCCACTACCTTTTTTTCTGTTATTTCTGCAATCATTACTTACTGCCTTTACACATGTGCTGCTTAGTGGCACTATTTTAGTCTTTTTACTGTTTTAGACTAAACTATAGTATTATACTAGTATGAGGGGCTGTAGAGGACGGGGTATTGAATCATTACAGTAGAAAATTATACTCCTTCTTCCGGAACCCCTTCTTCTTCCCCGTCTCCGTTCCTATCTGTTTCTCTGTTTCTCTGTTTCCTTTTCTTATTTGTTGCAGGTTCAGTGTGTTCCATACACCACTTATCCATTAGATTAACTTGTTCCTTTTAAAAAATAATCACTATCTATGTCAAATTTATCATCTTTTCAACTATCTTCTACAACTCTTCAGTATCTTTCGGATTTTGTTCTTATTGATTTTAATTTTTCTACCAACATCGTGAGAGGTATTCAGTATTTCCGAAAGTTAATTGTGAAGTTATTCCAGCATTAAAGAATTCTCAAGTTTGTTCAACATATTTTAGTTTGAGTCTGAATGAATGGCATCTACAATATTTATACTATTAGGATTGAGATACATGAAGGAAATCTGATGAGTTGTTTGGATTGTGGCATTCAATCAGTACTACATCCCTACATGTCAATAACTCAAAATGATACTCGCAATGGCACATAGAGTAGTGTGGCACACCCCCAACGTCATTATTTGGCTCAACACACTATTTCAAAATGACGTGCACTATTTGCCTTATGTAGGAGCAATAATATTGATGCCGAGCACATTAACTTCGGATGGTAGCAGAACAATTTAAACATCCTTAATCAACTCTCACATTCTCCATTAAACAATTTAGACAACTTTTGATTATCATGAATACAGAAAAATATAGAACTTCTTGCTCCAGGTATTTTGGTGTCCTGTTTTCCTTTGAATTCTATTGTCTTGCAAGTTGCTCTCGCTGTATTGTTGCAAGGTGCCATCTGCTGCTGCAAAGGTTCTATCAGGTTGATATCAGAGCCAGCAGAAGGAGAAGTTGGCGGATCTTGGCATGGAACCAGTGACCGAAGGAGCTCTAAGCCTTGAGGCGCTTTGGGCAAAACAAAACAATGTGAATCGTCGGCTAGATGAGTTGGCTACAGATTTGCAATGATCGACGGTGGAGCTATGTCATGAGTTCAAGCTCAACAGGACGAGGCAACCTCACCAGCAACTACGAGGAGAAGAGATGCCCGTAAACAGGCCGTTACCGAATCATGGATTAGCTAACAACAAAGACTTCAATCGCATTCATGCAAACCCCCTAGATGTGTCGGATTCCGAGGACGACAGACAAGCTTACCAGCGAACGGACTTCATGGAGTCAGGCGAAGACGAGGATTTAGGCAACGCATACCCACTGCATTACCGAAGGTACAAACGGCCGACACATTATAAACACCATCTGGAGAATTCAAAGTTAAGTTAGACACCCCTTTTTTTGACGGACATATGCATATTGAAGATTATTTGGATTGGGAAAAAGTTGTTGAATTTTTTTTTTTTTGAATACATGGAAATCGATCCAGAAAAATCAGTGAAGTATGTGGCGTGCAGGTTGAAGGGTGGTGTGAGTGCTTGGTGGGAAATAAATTATACAAATGCGCCAGTGAGAAGTTATGGGGAAGGTTCGAAGTTGGGGTAGAATGAAACAACTGTTAAGAGCTCAATTTTTGCCTACGGATTTTAAACAAATATTGTACATGAGACATGAGGTACCAGCATTGTGTTGAAGGGACAAGATCTGTAAGCGACTATACAGAAGAATTCAACTGTTTGATTGCTAGAAATAACCTCAATGAATCCGCAAATCAACTGGTGGCATGCTATATTGGAGGTTTAAAGGATAACATTCAAGACCGACTTGAGTTGAATTTGTTTGGTCGATGGCTCAAGCGGTGAATTTCGCCTTGAAGATCGAAATGCAACAAATCAGGCAGTCCAAAGTCATTTATAACAGGCGTCATTGGCAAGAGCCTATTGCTTCAAACAACAAAAGCAATGCACCACCAACGAAGTCATCTAAGAACCTCAGTCCCGTGACTGTGCCCAATGCACCTTGCAATGCTAATGTTGAACCCAGGAATATGCAAAAATAAAAACCAATGGCCAAGGAAAATCCTTATGCAAAGCTAACTACATTGAAGTGCTTTTGTTGCTTCCAACCTGAGCATAAATCAAACGAATGTTCGCAAAGACAACAAGAATACATTGCATAATGTGAGGAAGGCAGTGAGCATGCCGAGGCTGAAATCGACAAGGACTGTGATACCGAAGACCTCCAAGCTGATGAAGGGGAATCATTGATCTGTGTCATGGAGAAATTACTATTAGCCTCGCGGCAAAACATAAGGTCTCAATGCCACGGTATTTTCAAAACTCGCTGCACTTTCACCAGCAAGGTGTGTAACATCTTAATTGATAATGGATGTACTGAAAATATAATTGACCGCTCCGTCGTTCAAGCCCTAAACTTAAAAACCACTAAAAATTTACACCCTTATAAAATAAGCTTGGTCAAGAAATGCATGGAAATCGTAGTTTCCGAGTCATGCCGAGTAACCTTTTCTATAGGCAAACACTATGTATGCGAGGTTTTGTGTGATGTCTTGAATATGGATGTTTGTCACCTAATACTTGGATGACCGTGGCAGTTCGATGTAGGTGCCATTTATGACTATCGGGCCAATGCTTATTCCTTTGAGTGGAAGGGTTGTCGCCTCTATTTGCTACCTAGCTCAGCTGAACTGAAATCACAGACTCCTGGATCACCCAAACAAGCTGCTATGCATGTAGTAATCGATCCTGGGTTACTTCATTGCTGGAGAGAACCTGCCCCCTTATTCACATTGTATGTAACAGAGCCCAATCCGAATTCAATATTGAAGAAGAGACACACTGAGGTTGATAGACTGTTAAGGCAATACAAATACATCACATCAAAGGAGCTGCCTGAAGAACTCCCGCCGTCCGAGCCATTCAGCATCAAATAGATTTGATGCTGGGTGCTTCCCTGCCAAACATGCCTCACTACAGGCTTAATCCCAAGGAGCAACTCATATTGCAAGAATTGGTTGACAATTTACTCAGGAAGCAATTTATTCAGACTAGTTTGAATCCGTGTGCCGTGCCTGCGATGTTAGTGCCTAAGAAAGATGACAATTGGAGGATGTGCATTGATAGCCGAGCTATCAATAAAATAACAGTAAAATATTAATTTTCGGTACCTCGCATGGAAGAATTGCTTGATACACTTTCAAGTTCCTCTATTTCTCCAAACTAGATTTGGGATGTAGGTATCATCAGATTCGCATAAGGCCTAGAGATGAATGAAAAATAGCATTCAAGACACCACATGGGCTGTATAAGTGTAAAGTCATGCCATTTGGGCTATGCAACGCTTCCTCCACCTTCATGAGGATGATGTCTGAAGTTTTGTATCCATTCATAGGAAAATTCTGCATTGTGTACTTTGATGACATTTTAGTCTTTAGCAATGATTGACACCAGCACATACAACATTTAGCAACTCTTTTTGAGGTATTAAGACAACAAAAACTGTTCATTAAACTTCCCAAGTGTGAGATTACTACTTCCATGGTCCATTTCCTGAGATTTGTCATATCCGCAGAAGGTGTACACATGGACCGTTAAATGTTGTTCTTGATTGGCCGCCACCCAAATCATTCTTCGAAGTTCGGAGTTTTCACGGGCAAGCAAATTTTTACCGCAAATTCATAAAAAAATTTAGCATTCTTATGGCACCAGTGACCGATTGCTTGAAATCTAAACTATTTCAATGGGGCTAAGATCAACAACAAAGCTTTGAGGCAATCAAAAGAGTGATAAGCTCCGTTCCTGTGCTAGCCCTTCCAAACTTTAACAAGGTATTCACTGTTGAAACCGATGCTTCTGCTATTGGAATCGAAGCAGTCCTATTGCAAGAAGGAAGACCAATAGCATTTTTCAGTGAGAAATTGTGCGTCACTCGTCAGAAGTGGTCATCATATGAACAAGAGCTCTATGCCGCCATCTGTGCCCTTAAGCAGTGGGAGTCATACTTATTGCATCAAGATTTTGTTATATGTAGTGATAACAAAGCTTTTCAATATATCAACAACCAACAATCCATAAACCATATGCATGCACGCTGGCTCATGTTCTTATAAAGGTTCTCTTTTACAATTAAGCACAAACCGGAACAAGACAACAAGGTGGCGGATGCTGTCAACAGAAAAACTGCATTGCTCACTAGACTCCAAACCAAAACAGCCGGCTTAGAATGCCTTAAGGAATTGTATGAAGCTGATCCTTATTTCGGATAGCTCTAGAAGTTATGTAAAGAAGGACAATGTGATGATGGATATTTGATCAAACATGGGTACCTGTTTAAGATGAACTTGTTGTGTATTCTGGTCTCCTCTTGGAGACAATAACTCACAAGGGAAGCAAACAGTGGAGGTCTTGCAGCACACGTCGGACGTGACAACACTCTCTGTCACTTACAGACGCGCTTCTTCTGGCCGCGGCTAGGACGAGATGTCTTTCAACTAGTGGATAGCTGCATGGTTTGTCAAATGTACAAGGGAGGAGCCCAGAATATGAGCCTCTATATGCCGATGCCAGTACTTGAATCCATTTGGGAAGACCTTAGCTTGGATTTCGTCCTGGGTTTATCACGAACCAAACATGGAAATGATTCCATTATGGTGGTTGTGGACAGATTTTCCAAGATGACTCATTTTATCTCATGTAAGAAAACTTCAAATGCCATGAACATTACAAACCTTGCATTTTCATGGCTTTGCACAAGCATTCGGTCATGAGTTGTGTGGTGGAATTAAGTGTTTGAAGGCTATGTTGGCATAGCAACGAGTAAAAAATATCGCGCATTCTTTCTGCCCCATGATGAATTTGACCTCTCGTGATGGATTTGAGCAAATTGCATCTCCTCTCCATAAGGCGACAATAGCTTTGAGATGTGATGAGCAGGCCGATTGTGAGTTTCCCTCTCTCTCAGTGGCAGTGGCTTCAAACCCTTTGGGGTTGATCGTGTTGGCATGCATCTATCGATATCGACGATGGTGGTTTCAAACAATGAAAAAGTTTTTTCGCGTCTTCCTCTCCCACTCCATGTCTACAAAGAGTGAACAACATGCTGAGACAATCAATAGGTTTCATTGTGAAAAATAAGTATGCCTTAATTTAAAAAAAAAAAGGCAATAATTTATTTGTTAAATATCTTTTATGATTCATCAATTGAAATGATGGAACATTTGTGTTATTTGATATTCATTCCATTCACACATCTAATAACAAGTAAAATTGTTTGAATGCATGCTTGCTTATAACTATTCAACAAAATTTTGAATCTAGTTTTAACTACAAAAAAGGATCTTGCATGGATATATGCAATATTGGCAAATGAAGATAATAACAATTGTTTGACGTGTATTTTCTTGGGACAATAACAAAAGGATGGAATTGCTTGTCACATGCAACATTTGGTTTAGGGTTTTATAAATTATTATAATTCTCATAAACTTCTGAAAGATGAGATATAGGTTCCTTACGAAATTGAAAAGAGTTAAAAGAACAAATTAATATTTACGTAAGTGATGAGTTTGATGTGATGGTGGATAATGATATTCTAGGTATTGGACCATCCAAAAGATATTGGACAACAAACTTTAATGCATCAAATCAAAGTTTAACATCAACATTTTTGCTTAAAACAGTAAGGGCTAAAGGACCATTAGATACATATCTTATCACAAATCCTGATGATGTGGTGAACCAGAGAAGTGGTCAAGTCTGAAAAGAGAAGGATGCTTCTACAAAAGAAATGTCAGGAAGGGCAATTTAAATATTTTGTAGATGATTGTATGATGTTGGGATATAAGTCAATGCTATTAAATATGATAGCTTCCTTGTTGCAGTTGAGGCATTCCGATATTTTTGTCCTTGAATGAGACCTCTTATAGCAATTACGAGGTATGGATCATTTGCTTGAAAAAAGAGGTTTGACTCACAAGAATTAGTATAACACCATAAAGAATAATGTTCTAGATGTGGTTGTTCTTTTATGGCATATGGGTGGACATCCCATGATGAATAAATTTTAGGTAATTTTTTGGTGAATTTTCCGAGATCAACTGCATTCATAAGTGAATTTATGTCATATATTTCTAAAAGAATGAGTGAAGATGTTGGAATTATTGACCAATTTTATTGAGGAGATTGAGGCACATAGTCTAATTCAAGCGGTTATTGATAAGGCTTCTTCGAATGTCCTTGTGTCACTCATTATAAATTTCCATTTCCTTCTACTTGTATACTATTTTAAGTTATTAAATTATTCTCATGACATTTAATATTATTGTTGTAAATTTATCGATGGAAAACTATCCACACATATATTGAACTTCTTTGTGCTGCTTACTATTTTAATTTAATGATTGAATATATTTTTAGAATTCAAAGATTAAGATGATCCTTTGAGAAAGTGGAAGCGGTATATAGTTTCTTATATTCAAGACCTCAGTTGCTTGACTTAATGAGAAGATGTACAAATCAATGATTATTCGTCAAGTTTGCTGAGGCTCTTTTCACTTCTACTTTCTTGAAGTTACAACAATTTTCATCAACACTAATTGAATTTGAAGAAAATATTTGTGTATGAGATAATTTTTTTTGGGTCTTCATGCAAAAGAAGCAAAGTCAAAGCACACTCAACAAACCATCTTACAACAATCATTCTCAAATGTTATTTTATATTCCCTAAATGTAGGTGGCCTTTTATTGATGTTCCTTAGATTGGTTGATGGAGAAAGTAAGCCTTCCAACGAGTTATATATAAGAATCAATGGATAGGGTGAAAGCACAAGTTGCTGCAATCTTTAACAACAACGATAAATATGAGCAAAAATTTTAAATTATTTATAGAAGATGAGAAGTGCATTTCTATCAACCTTTACATGAGAATTTACATTTTTTAATTCTAAAATTTTTTAGGAGCTCTAACATTACAAAGGATAAGGAAATAGCTGATGAACTTTATGCATGTATTGGAAGATTGGCTGAGAATGTAGATGAAGAAGACAAAATTAGCAATGACTTAAATGTATATAATAGAGGTGAAGAGCTATTTGATACTCTAGTTGTGAGACAAAGGAATACTTGGTCACCAAATAATATAATTTGAGTAAACTTATAATTAATGCGAGTAAATTTTTATATTTAATTAACAAGAAATTAATTATTTCATTATTTCCAACTAATTGGTGACTAGTGTATGGCCAAGGAGCTTTACACTTATAAAGTTTTGAGATTGAATCCCTTGCCTGACCTATAGTTCATCTGAATGTGAACGTAATTGGAATATATTTGAACTTGTAAGTACAATAACATAGTATGCACTGATTTTTTTTTCATTAATGTTTCTAATTTTGTAATTTTAGTGTTTTTTCAATTGCAACTTCATTGAAAAAAAAGAAGTAAAATGGATCATGGTCGCCTCAAATATTTATTTTATATAAAATATAATAGGGTATGTGTTTGCAGATACAACCATCATTATCTGATGAAATCCTATTTCTTTGAATAATATAGATGATGCAAGTGAGGGTTTGATATGAAAAATAGATATTGAGTTAGATTAAGAGAATGAATTAATTGTTAGTAAAGAAGATTTGACATGAGTATTGTTGTAAAAGCTATTGGTTTTTATGCAAAAACTACAATATTCGAGAGCTATTAAAGGCAAAGAGAAGAAATCTTTATCTAGGCTTCACATTGCTGCAACTGAAAATAAGAATGATGAGGGTGACGAAGAGGATGAGTGATTGAGGTACTGGGAACTTAAGCATCACTTTAGTTGTTTTTATTATTACGATGATTTATCTTTCAACTTAATGGTATTTCATATTAATATACATTTTTATTCATAATTATTTAATATTGTGCGTCATTCATCTTTGACAAGTATGACTGTGACAACCTATTTGCAGGTATACCTCTTGAATATTTTTCGTCAAAAGTTGTTCTCATTTTTCGAAGAATTTTTTCACCTTGTTCAAAAGCAACGACTAAGATATTTGCACCGGAACCATTAATGGATGTGATTTTTGAGTTGCTCACATCCAAAACTATTGTCTTTGCTCTTTTATCATCTTCCTCTTTTAATAAAGATTCTAACTTTGCAATTTGAGCTACATTCTCACCAAAATCTTATACCTATGTCAACCTACACGCTTTGTGGCCGCTCAATAGAGGAAAGTCTTATATGGGATGTTTATTAAATAAGGAACGTTAATCAGTTCGAAAATTAGTATTTTAATATTCTTTTGCTTGTTTCCATACGAAGAAACTAGATTACCAAAGTTTTTACCGGGACATGTTAAGCTTTGTTCAAAAAGTACATCTACTTAGAGTCAGAGTCGATGCATATATGTATTTATTTATCTGCACATAGAGATTGGCAAAACCTTTAGTATTGAATTTTCTTGATGACGAGGGGTGAAGAAGTTGAAAGCATTGAACATACTGATCTAAAACAAGCTCATAAAATTCTTGATGGTCAGAGTACAACCAACAAACAAGAGAATGCATTTGGAATGAACTCTATGGGCACCATCTAGAAACTTCTGTAGATATTGACAAACTCTTTAAGTCAGTAATACGGACAATCCGTTCTTAAAATAATTAGCGAAGAAAGAGAGTTCACTCTCCAGAAAGGTGTTCAACATCTCTTCTTCCTTTGATAATATCTGAGTATACTTCTTCAGAATTTTGTATTGCTTACAAATTTTTTGCAATTCCACCCTCATTGTGTTCTTAAAAAAGATTTGCTGCCATAAAATCTGTTGTGTTGCTGAAGAGTGCAATTGTAACAGAGGACACCATTGTTAGGTTTCCAGAGTAAGAAGTGAAGAGGAAGTGAAGAGGTGAGATTGTAAGGAGCTCTAACGAAAGAGCGTTACTTTATTATGAGCTTGACAAATAGTTCATCTTGCTATCCTAAAATGTGTTTTCACAAAAATCAAGGAGTCTATTTACCATCCAAATGTCATGATGTGTAGCATTCCATCAAATCATTGTGAATTTCAGTTGTTCAATCATTGCATTTTGGTTGGGTTATCAACAATCTTTTTGAAATTTCTACAATCACCGCATTGTTGACCCCTACATTGAAATACCAGTGAAAAAGAGGCAAATCCGATGATTTTAGCGACGCGAGCATCGGCACGATGCGTCACTTGAATGTTTAAACAACATTCAATCGCTTAACGGATAGAGCCGTTGTGATCAAAACATCTATTTTCCTTGCCCCTCGTAGAAGAGCCTTGCATTGGGTACCCATAACCACACCAGCCCACATACCCCACCCATACCTAATGGGTATGGGTATGCCTATGCCTTATGGGTGGGTATGGGTGGGTACTCAACATCGGAGGATAAATTGATTTACATTGCTAATCACCGTATATTGTATATTACCGTAATTTTCACTATGCAGTGAGTAACACTGAACCGCACTGCAACCATGATAAATTTTGATATGTGGCATGAAAGTTTGCAATCAGATCAAAGCGCAACAAGCCTCAAGGCAATCAGTCTGTGGAGGATTGCATTCAAAAAGTGTTGAAAGTTGGTGGGTACGACATCTCGAAAGTCACCATGGGTGGGCATGGGTGTGAGAAGCCCGCTCGTGCAAAGCTTGTGTACTGGTTACGGCATCTCAAAAGTCACCGTGAGTGGGTGTGGGTGTGAGAAGCCTGCCCATGCAGAGCATGGGTACCCAACCAGGACTCAATGTAGGGCTTTGCCTCGTAGTCGAATCGGACGAGACTGGTCAAAATCGGCCATCAACACCCAAAAATGACGTGCGACGATGCCAAAATGACGTCTAATCACATAACAGACTTCGCTGTTGCGTTCGAAACGTCCAAGTCATCTAAAAATGACTATAATTTCGCTCAAAAAAATGCGTGACAAAATTGGCTCAGTTTCCAAGGTGACTGCGAACAAATTTCAAGAAAAATCACATAAAAATTGAGGCAAAGAGCACATTTTTTATCCCCGTCATTTTAATAATAATAATAATAATTATTCGGTAATAATAATAATATTTATTATTATTATTATTATTATTATTATTATTATTATTAATTAAAAATCAAAGGATTAAATCTCACATTACCTGAGTACCGTTCGGGTCCTTACTCTCCATAAAAATTCATAGCATCTCCTAGACTTTCTAGTATTTTTTCATTTCCTAATAAAACATAAATAGTTTACTTAATGCACCCAAAACAAATTCAAGTCTAAGCCCATTGCTTGAACTAACACAAAATAAGCATAAACAAAACCCATACGTAGCGTAAAGCTCCACAACATTGGTCAAACCAACCTTTCCTTTCCTTGACCACTTGTTGATCTGTATACGAAAAACAAAAAAAAATCACGCTTATGTACCTGTTCGGATGTCCGACGAAGCTCTCGGTACGCCGAGCTTTGTATGACGCATGTCGATGCCATTCCAGTCATGCTTGACACGATGCTCTCTACATGACCCCTGCAACCTGCCTCGTCGTTAAATAGAGAACGGAACGAAGTTCTTATTCATTCTATTCTTCCACTCGCAATCTTCCTGATGTAAGTTTTTCACGCTCGTCTTCACTCTTGTCAATCCAGACTCGATTGCACCTTACCTGCAGCCTTCACTGTGCCGTCTTTTCCTCATTGCTGATAGCACCTCACCAACCCTCAACCTCCTCATGTCTCTGAACTAGCCGAATACCATCACTTGACATGGCTACTGTGTCGATCTGCTTGTGTAGTTTCTACCATCCTTCATTCTCTCGATAGATTGTAGCTGAACTTCCCTCGAATGTTCCTTGAGTTGCCGTCACTGGGCATGAAATCTCTCACACCTGTCCTATCTCCCCTCACTTCCTCCTTAGCTGAGACCTCTTCACCCATCAACGTAGCCAACTCGACCGAACCCTGCCCGATTACTAATCGAACCCCTCCTCAAATTGCCGCAAGCTGATCATCCCGTAAGCTCGATTTTGCCTGCCTTTGTCCGATTCCCCACTATGCCGAAGCTCTTCCTCATCACCTCACCTGTAAGCCAATCCAGCCGAATCCCCTTCACCTGACCCAAGTCTCTCTCTGTAGAGGTAATCCCTAATTATCATTAATTATAATGAATTACTATTAATTATAATTAATTGTAATTAAATATGATTAGTTCTAATTGATTATCATTAATTATATTTAATCATAATTAATTATAATTAGTCATCATTAGTTATGAGTAATTACTATTAATTACCATTAATTATATTTAATTATAATTAATGGTAAGTAATTATAATTAACTACTATTAATTATAATTAATTATCATTAATCATAATTCATTATAATTAATTATAATTGGTTACCATTAATTATAATTAATCATAATCCATTGCTGTCAATTATGATTAATTATAATTAATCATAATTAATTATTATTAATTTTAATTATCATCAACTATAATTAATTATCATTAATTATGGTTAATTATGAGTAATTATAATTAATAATAATAATGAAAATGAGAAAAATGTTTGTATGCTTCGATCGTCGTTGCCCTCGACGCCAATGGTATCACCCATATCACCTCGCCAAGGTATAATCCATCAAAGCCCAAACCTTGCCCTCAGCGCTTGCAGCAAGGAGAGCAATCACCCACTCATGCACATTTTTCTTTGTGCGGTCGGAGGAAACTCATCACAGTGCTTGTAATGAGACAGGTAAGACTTGTGTACGCTTTTGTTATCATGACAGGGTAAAAATTAAGTACCCATGCATGTGTCTCAGTGCCTGCGAGGAAACAATTATGCATTTTTAAATAGGTACCCTTAAAGACCAATGTGTATGCCTTTTTTGGCGTGGCATGATTGAAGACTACAGCTGAGGTGTCACACAATGCTGACTGTGCACATATTTTTTGATGTGATAGGAAGGCCATGACTCCCAAAATTTTCCTAAATGGGAGATACGTCAAAATTCTACCGAAATTCAGATTAAAATGCATAAGGACTGAATGGACAACAGGGGACCTAATTCAAGCTGAATGATAGGGAACATGACCTTCAAACTGAATAATAGAGAATTGAACTTTAAATTCTAAAATGCGCAATCAAATTTAAAAAAAAAAAATACAGAGGTCAAATAATAATTCACCGCCTTCAAATAAATATAAATTAACAAGCTGGGGATCTACAGTGGATACATTAGCTTGCAAATGAACATTAACAAAGAGTCTGTAAATGAGCGTGATAACTCACTCACAGGTAAGGGACTTATGTTAAACAAAACTCCTAGCAATGATCAACCTCCTGCAACTTATGCTAAATAAAATACACTAGCTTTTAGCAAACAAGAGAGGTTTGCAAGTGATGAATGCAATGACTTGACTTGTTAACCAAGATATGTTACACGAGTTCAAAGCAAAATACAGTTTACACGTGATCAATGTAGCCTAATTGCTAAGAGATATGTTAGCCTCCGTATAGGCAATTTACAAAAACGATAATAATACAGTGATTCATTAACGATCACATATGAAGAATGCAACAATGTCTTGCAGGCAACATCAACATCTTGCATTCAACTTGTCACTGTTGATAAGTACATTAGGCCACCTATATTTTATGATGGTGGACATGATGCAAATCATCTGCAAGTTGAAATCAAGAGTCTGCCGCAAAAATAAACATTTGCAAGCAACTATAAGAAGCCTAGCAGGCTGCAATAGGTCATCTAAAGATAATAATGAATAACATGCAACAATGCCCTACAGTTAGCACTAGCATCTTGCATACAACTAGTGTTACTGCAAATGAATACATTAGGCCACCTATGAATTGTGTGGGTGGACATGATGTAAATATAGTGGCTTCCCTATAAGTATATTTAGAGAACTGTGGTGGATCTACAAGCAAGGAATCCATAATGTGGCAATACATATTCAAGTTGAAATCTAGAGTCCATCGTGAACATGGACACCTGCAAGCGACTGTAGGAGACCCATCAAGCTACAACAACCCATCTATGGGTGGAAGCGAACGTGTAGCGAATGCTAGATCATTCCTACATCCAATAATTATTTGATGACAAAAATATGCACTGATCCCCCCTCGTAAGCAATGATCATGTGATCAAGGTACAATGCCTACATCAATAGCACCTTGCAAGTAGAGAGGATAAATATGCATTGAATAACAACTTGCCAACCAACATGCATAAGAAAGTTGGTGATGAGTATAACTTAGCTGGCACCCAACATCAAAGTATAGATAAATGCACTGATTTGAATACAAGCAAAGACGGTTGATATGACCTATTTGTTGATAACAATAGTTGATAGGTTGATATATTGCAAGTATGACGAATCTCTAGTGGATACAAATATATATACCACTTACAAATAATAGTAGATGACGCATTGTGCTATAACAACCTACTTATGGATGTCAATAGAAGATATGTGCTTAGTGCAGCTTACTTGCAGGTGGCAATGAAAGGCTTCCAATGCATACAACAGTGTTCCCTATGGACACGTACAAGAAGCGATGATAGAGATGTTGCGAGTGTAGGAGATCCCCTATGAACATAGAAGGGCGCTCATCTCATATTGGAGTTGAATATTTTGTTGATTAAGTATAACTAAATCCTTCAAGTGATAGTTCCAGGTATCCTGATAATGACAGTTGGGTATAAGTGCAACTTGATGTTTAGAGAAAGCCTGCTGGTAAGTTATCAAAGGAGGGTCCCAACTATGATACTAAGCATGATAAATTTAATGATTATATGAATGATTTGGTAGAGTCAAAGAATGAGCTGTTGAAAAAAAAATATCTTATTCTAACATCTCTTAAAAAATACTAAGACTCCTAGAAAAATGCTGTATCGTTTGAATGGAGAGCAAATATCTGGAGATCAAGTCTGACAACTTAGCGTCATATATGCACATCAAGACATATACAATTAAATGTCACAACAGTGGACTGGAAGGAGCCATTCTTGATTTCTATATAAAGGGCTACAAAAGAAGCTCATATGTGCATATCAGATATAAGAATGTTATTAAAACATTGGAGATGATCTTGCATTTTATTATGCCCTTACTTCGAGGAGCTACCTCTCGTCATAAGCCAAAGAAGCCTAACGATGCATCATTCTAGCATTTGGTTTCACCAGATTATAATACCTCATCTATCAAAAAAAATCTTCATGCAATTTGAGTGTCCTTATCTAGTCTAAGCAAGTACTTGATGACTTGTAGATCTAATCTCCTGAAGAATGAGAAAATGGAGCCTATATCAAAACAATGAGATATTCTATGGCTATTATGGATGATAGAAAGGTTTTAAATGTGGCCTGAATCAAAATTTTCTTGGAAGTCGAACATTTCGTTGGCAAAGGTAATTATGAGATTACTCATTATACCTATGGGCTTTAATGACCCAGAAAGTGGGGTAATTCAAGCCATGCAAAAGTCCCCAAGCCTTCTCAATGTATCATCTTCCCAGTTCAACGGCTGTTTCAAACCTTCCTATAAATACAAAATCTTGCAAGTGAAGCTGAATGAAAGTTCACTACAAGACCATGCCCTCGGATCCGCAACACTCATACAAGTGGAAAGAAGGCGTTTGGAGATTCCTAAATAAAAAATTGTGCATTTATCAACAGTGGTTTTTTTTATAATTGATAATCACAAAAATACCCATTGCACTGCTGCAAATATTTAAAAAAAAGCCCTCATACATACATCGAAAGATGCATTTTATTGTAACAGTGCATTGCTTTTACGTGCCAGTATGATGCACATGCATGTATCGTAACTTGCAGAATAAATTATGCGAGTATGTCATTCGACATTGCTATGGCATTCCAAAAAGACCTCTCACCTTCATTTGTATGTTGCAGAGAAATTTATTCAAGCATATTGTTTGACATTACAACTACATTTTAAATGACCTCTCGAGTGCGGAGGATATCATTCAAGCATGTGCAAAATACATCATATGAAATTGCCCATAAATACCCTGATGATAGGCGTGTTGACAGAAAATTCCAATCGGAGTGGAGCTCAAATGTTTAAAAATGCCTCCCAAATGTTCATGAAAATTCAAAATTCCAATACCAAAATCTAAAATATTTAAAATTGAAACAAATTATCAAACACTTAAAGCACAAATAACCATCCACCCTCTGCAACAATTTGTCAAGGTGGACAAATATGAAAACTACTTCAGCTTACAAAGAGCTAATGTCTAGTTGAGAATATCACTATGATTCATTCTCAATCTATCTTTTGCCATCAAGGACGTGGTACGTGTCCTCTAATTGGTGGTTTCACTATCAAATGGCACCACACTGATGGTTTTGCCGCTAAATGGCACCGCAGGTAAATGGCTATCACCGAGACCCTCTGATCGGGTGGTTTTGCCGACAAATGACACTATTATATTACGGTCATAGTTAGAGCTCATATGTCTCCAACGGCTTCAATTCATTGAGTAATGAATCAATATAATATATTCTATAGGGCACAAAGCCCTCTTTTAGCTAAGGTGGATTCAAATTTATCTCCTTAGACAAATATCCACTCCAGGTCTATTAGGTACCCTTGGACGAAGCAACCCATGGTTGTCGACAAGGATTCTTTTATTAGGTTGGGCCAACTATCTCCTCTAACTAAGTAGGCTAGTGACCATGATGGCTCGGGATGACGGAACCATGGGATCTTGATTGGGCTTATCACCATTCCCCTTACCATCTGCTTTAAGTGTAAGATGGTGAAATTTTCAATCTTAAATATTGAATTCTCAAATACCCAAACCTGCTGCTACTATACGCCAGATACTTCGTATTTTTTTGAAGATTAGCCTTAATCGAAAGTTATCTCTTGTTATCAGGAGGGGTAATTAACTATAAGGTTTTGCGCCTATAGGTAACCATAACTCATATCATAAAGTCCTTGCAAAATGAGGACGAAATCTCTAGGTAATGACTTATCGACAAACTCAATATCCCTTCTAAAAATTTGTCTCATAACTTAATTGTTAAAACTCTTCTCGACGACCCGATAAAAAAAATGAAGGGGCAGAGAGGCGGGGGCAAGAATTTTTGGAGCCCACACACATTTTTTCCTAATATCCATGCAGCTCTATTATGAACTGCAGGTAATGTAGTGCAGCTCTTTGTAGGGAGTTAGTAGACTAACTATTTGATTCTTGTTAATTTTTTTATTTAATTATTCGTATTTCTTGAATTTATTCCATCATATTGCGATATGATTTCGAATTTTCTACGAATTTATTTAGGAGTGATAGTTTCAATCTTCTTGCTGCTAAGCAGGATTAGTTCCTATCAGTTAAGGTTAGCAAATGGTTTGAATTCTACTAACAAAGCAGAGGTAGTTCCTCTGGTTTAAAGTTCACTATTGCACATAACAATTCTTATCAATGAAATAAGTATAATAAAAATGATAAGATGGCAAAAATCTATTTTATTTCATTAATTTTGTAATTACATAAAAAACCAATAGAAATCACTACAGTAATCCTAATGGCCTTGGGTAGTTGGTCCACTATCATGCTTACCCGGATCAACTTTGCTACATGTCAGATCATCTTGCGAACCTCTTGGCGTAGCAGGTTTATGTAATTCATCTCTCTGATGAAAGATATCTTGACCATGTTAATCAATTGACTCATGCTGATAAAGGATTAATCATCTTCTTTGATGAGGTTCAACTATGTTCCTTGTTAGAGATATGTGATCATCCAATTTGGCTTGGCACAAAAATATGAAGGAAGGATCATCCATTGTAGTCAATTATAGATCATCTAGCGTAGTTAATCCCAGCTTTATTTCATCATTCCTGACATTCAATCAGTAGTTAGGAGCTTCAAGGGATGTTGGTGAATAACTTATTCAATGCAATTGACTCTGAAAGCCTGTCCAATCAACCAAGGCACCATTTATGGATGCTTATATTTCTCAAATCTTATTTTGTTTTCACCCACTGTAGGCGGTTGTAGATTTCCTTCTCATCGTCCTTTCAGAGCATGTTCAATAAAAGCTTTCAGGATTGTAGGAAATTTAAAGTTTTTTTTCCATCTCAGTCTGTCGATTCTTTTCAACCAAAGGAACCTTTTTAGTTAAAGAAGTTGCTTTGAGAATCAACTTGCTTCTTTTATCAAATTTTTTTAGGAGGGCTGATACATACTTTGTAATAAAATTTAAGAAAAAAAAAGAAACAAGGAAACTTCATTGGACATGGCTTCAATGTTTGTCTCCATTATCTTCAAACAATGCTCTTGAAAAAAAAAAAAAAAAAATTCAAGAATAAGATTATTATGACTTGAGCTATCAAAGGTGCAATTAGCTGGAGTGCCATTTGCTAGATTTTCCTTAATTTAATCTTCTCTCTTCTTCCAATTGTGTTTCATTGCCAATAATATTTAATTATGAATGAAAAAGACTTTCATTGTCACAAAATATAGATTGTTAGTTTGGTATAAATCTTGCTAGATTTTATTTGATTCTGATTCCTCTCATAATTTGATTCGATATATCATTTAGCCCAAATTGTATTGTTCTGTTAACATCACACCAAATTTTCAAAGTAAGTTTGCTTGATTATGTAACTCTCTGCACGTTGAATACATGATTATAGTTCAACATAAAGATATGATTGTTTTCAGTCGTAGCCACTGCTGAAATGAAACTTCCGGCATAGAAAGGTCCAATTATTCAATCTTCATCTAACTATAACATGCTTTATTGAGACTATAAAATGGAACGGAAGGAAATTTATGAATCTCTTTTCTTGGATCTTCTATTTATCTTGGATATATCTCTTCTTTTTGGTTTTTTACTGCTTCTAGATCTTCTTCAAGAACCTTTTTTGGGATTTTGAGACTCACATGCTTTTGTTCTTTATCAAAACCTAATAAAAACTTCCTCCCTTTCTACTCAATGAATGTAGGTCACATTACCGAACAATTTAAATTTATATGATGTCTCCATGTAACCTCCTTGGATGTTTATCTCTACTTGTGTATTAATAATAAATCAGCTTGATTATCTTTAATTTCTTTCTAAACTTTAAATGGACATTTTCGATCATTTTGATGGCTCATTGTAGATTTGGTCTATTCTTAACTCAGAAACTCCCAAAAGCTAATTGATTAATAATTGTCAAAGTTTAGAATGATTTAGGACTCTTCGCGGTTTATTATTTATAGCCAGAATGGAGATGTGGGCTTCAGCCATTTCTATAGGTTGTTATAGAGCAATACGGTTCTTTAGAAGTAGTTCTTTAACGTCATTGTGGTGTTAAGAATGAATTGATTAACACGGTCTTTATAATTTTGTGATAATGCTGCATGCCTGCTTTACTAAAAATGGTGGGAAGAGACGTGTTGCCTTTGACATGTTGAAGGTGAGTGACCAACATGACTTCTACTTAAACTGGAGCACTAAGTGCCGCCACAATATTATTGGATCTTTGCAACACTAATCTGATGACTGAGTTGTTATGAGGATGGCATAAAGCCAGTGCTATGCTCTTGCATTAATGCCTTGCGTTAGCCTACAACTAATTATCTCTCTCTCACTATTTTCCTTTTGCATTTTCTTTTTAAGTCATATTATTCAGCTAGTGATGAAGCCTTCTGTTAATAATATGTGTTCACAGATATCAAGGTGGGACATTCAAAGTGGGACATACTAGTATGGTGATAGGAAATAGTTGAGTTCGCAAGTAACCCTAAGGGAAATACTTGAGTTTGCAAGCAAACATATTACTAATTGGTGAAAACAGCAAGAATAATGCTAAAACCGGGCGAAATTAGCCCCAAAATGATGGATTGCAATAAGAGAATCAAAGCCAAACAAAGACGAATCAAGGTACAAGTGATCCTCAATTCGAGTGGAGGATCGTTCTCTCCCAAATCTCTAGACAAAACAAGCTAGAGCCAAAATACTCAAGAACTCCAAGAGAAACTCAAATCATGCATAAACCTAACCCTAAAACAAACCCTCCTATTAATACAATTAATTTCCTAATTCAAACATCCCTTAACCAAATTTTCCCTCTCACCCTAGCCGCCCAAATCCCCCTCCCCAATTGCTCCAAGTGGGGCCCACATATGTGGGCAACAACATTAAAGGAGGCAGACCCCTTTCCGCCTCCTGTTGACGTGAGCCGCTGGGCCGGCTCCTGGGCCGGCTCAGGGTGAATCAGCCTATCAATACCACCCTCCCAAAGAATCACCTTGTTCTTATGATGAAAACTAGGAAATTGCTATTTCACCCTCTCGTATGGTTCTCATGTGGCATCATAGTCAGGCAGATTCTTCCACTTGATTAGCACTTCTTTAGCTCCATCTTCTTTCTGACAAACCCCCATCAACTCTAAGGGTTCCAGAATCACCTACAAATTCTCAGTAAGTGTTGCTGGTAACTCCGCTGTATAATCTCCAATGGATCTTCTCAGTTGTGGCACATGGAAAACCATATGAATAGACGCTGTGGGTGGTAGTTTCGGCCGATATGCTACCGCTCCAATTTTGTCCAATATTATATAAGGTCCAAAGTATCTTGGAGCGAGCTTTTCATTTCTCCTGTTGGCAATTGTCTTCTGTCCGTATGGTCGAAGCTTCAAGAACACCCTCTCTCCTACTTCGAACTGGATGTCCTTCTTATGCCCATCAGCTTGTTTCTTCATAATCTGTTGAGCTCTCAGTTGATGTTTCTTCAATTCCTCTAGCACTCGATCTCTCTCCTCCAAGTACTCCACTAAAGAAATTGGAGTACTGCTACTCTCAAAGTGCACCAAGTGAGGAGGGTCCCTTCCGTATAGCACCTTGAATAGAGTTATCCATGAAGTTGACTGAAACTAGGTGTTGTACCAGTACTCTGCCCATGATAGCCACTTGGCCCATAGCTTGGGTGTCTCCAACACAAAGCATCTCAAGTAGGTTTCCAAGTTCCTATTTACCAATTGTGTTTGGCTATCTGTCCGTGGGTGGTAAGCGGTGCTCATCTTCAGAACTATCCCCTGTAACCTAAACAACTCCCTCCAAAAATGACTGAGGAATTCCTTATCTCTATCTGACACGATTGCCTCTGGTACCTCATGCAATCTGACTACCTCTTTGATGAAAGCTTAAGCCACTTTCATCATGGTGTAAGGATGTCGGAGGGGAATAAAATGAGCATACTTGCTCAAACTATTCACCACTACCAAAATCACCGTGAAGCCTTCTTAATGGGGCAGCCTGTCTATGAAGTTCATGGATATCTCCTCCCATACCCGTCTTGGTAACGCCAACGGCTGTAATAGTCTTCCTAGTGACATAGCTAGGTATTTGTCCCTCCGACAGATCTCACACCTTGCCACCATCTCCTCTACATCTCTATGCATTCCCTTCCAGTAAAGCTCGGCAGCTAACATCCTGTAGGTCTTCTGCACTCCTGAATGGCCCCCAACCGCGCTTCCATGAAATTCCTGGAGTAAGTTTGGGATGTGGATTGAGGTCCTGTGCATCACAAACCTCCCCTGATACAACAGTCCGCCCCACCCCCCCGCCCCCTCTACTGAGTACCCTTGGTGACTACCACATTCCCTCAATAAATCCGCCTTGATCTTCCCCAACTCCTCATCTATATAGCTCTCCTCCTTAATGGCCTCCCAATCTAGCATCAAAGGAACAGACACTGCCACTGTCTGTAGCTCCCCCATGCATCTGGATAAGGCATCTGCCTCCTTATTCTCCCCTCTTGGTCTGTATTGAATTTCAAAATCATACCCCAACAATTTTGACAGTCATCTCTAATGCTCTTCATTCACCATCCACTATTCCAACAAGTATTTCAGGCTCCTCTGATATGTTATGACAATGAAATATCTACCTAGCAGGTATGGTCATCACTTCTGGATGGCTAAAAAGATAGCCATCAACTCCCTCTCATAGATTGATTTCAGTCTGGCTCTAGCTGCCAACACCTGGTTGAAGTAGGCAATGGTCGCCGATCCTGCATGAGTACTTCCCCCAATCTATATCCTGAAGCATTTGTCTCCACTATGAAGGCTTGAGTGAAGTCTGGTAGAGCTAAGACGGGTACCGTAGTCATAGCCTTCTTTAGTTTCTCAAATGCTGTTATGGCTTGTTGGAGAATTTTTGTATCATCGAACGGATCCCATCTGCCTTCCAAAATTTACCTCGGAACTTAGTTCGTTAAAACTCTCTCGCCGAATAAGAAAAGCGAGTGGAGGCCGAGGCCGAATTTTCGGAGCCCACAACACTTTATGATTGAGTATGGCATAAGAATGATGATATATTACCCCGAAGGGTAAAAATATCATTTCCTTATGGACTCAATGATAAAATTTACAATTTGAAACAGAGATTCCCCCACTGGATGTTTGATCGAGTAGGGTTTATTTTATTTCTGGGGTACAGACGTCCCACAGGGGCAAGCCCCTTGGTTAATTACATCCCAAGCTTTGGCTTGGGATGACTTTTGATTAAACTAGTGATTTTCTTGTTTGAAAGTCATTTAAATGTTGGCTAAATTTGATTTTTGAAAGTCCATGAAAGTCTTAGCTAAAAGGTTTTGGCCTTTAGGAGATTCAAGGAAAAAAGAGGTTAACTTAGAATTAGATTTCTTGGAATGAGGGCCAATGGAGGTGAAGTAGGAGCACTTGATTCTGAGGGAAACTCAGAGGTGCTAAAACTATCTTATGTTGGGCTTTACATTTTAAGAATCTAATTTTGATTTAAGTTGATATTTTTATTAGAAAGTTGGGGCTTACATTCCAACAATACTTGTTGAAGGAACTGCCCGAAAGGTGATGGCTTATAGGGTGATTTGGAATCAACCAATGCCTCAGATCCTAAAGTTAAGGTGTGGACTACTAAGGGGTAGTGCCTCGAACCTAAGTCTAAAGAAATGCAAAAGAGACTTATAAGCTACACCTCACATGAGGCATAGCCTGCCCGACTTCTGAATTTACTGTCCCGCCTAGAAGGGACTACTAGCTAGACCCTCCTAATCGCTTTTAAAACTATGTATCTTGGTCTCAATGCTAATGTAGAGTGGAATGCTATTTTTGTTTAAGAAGTAGGGCTTATAACTTGGCTTTGAGGCCAAGGTGCCTAATTATGATTGGTATGCAGATGCTGACTCACAAAAAAAGAAAGATTTTTATTATCTAGTCCTTAAGTGAGGGCTTTTTTACATGAGACACTTGTTAGGCTATGCATGTTTATTTTCAATTTTGGAAAACTTAGGCTCCTTGAAAGAGAACCATGCAAGTTTCTTATTTAGAAAATATGAAGCCTAATTTCAATTTTTTTAGATTATTTACATGTTAAGAGGTAGAATATTTATTTTATCCTAAGAGCCTACCGCAACAAAGTCCAGGCCATACCCAAACAAAGCAATAGAAGAAACTTAGAAAAAATACATGCTGTTTTAATGTGCACCCATTAAACAATTAACACATGCTTGTATATAAATCAAAACACAAGTGTAAATAATGTACAAATTATTATAAACATGTTTGGCAGCTGAGTTTCCTGTCATTATACAACCCAGTTAAATTTACAGACTCTACTTGTGGGGTATTCAAGCTTTTCAAAAAGATCTTTGGGCTCCATCTCCAAAAAGGCACATCCCTCATATTCCACTCCCTTCTTTTGCTCCAAACCCCATAAGTTTTACATCCTACTTCTATCAAATACATTTGAAAAATATAAAAGACTCAATCCTGCAAAATAAAGTTAGAAACAATTTATATAATAATTGCATATCATCCCAAAATTGGCTTAGCACTTTGAGTGCTAAGCACCTGCTTCTACCCTATTGGCTATGACTCTTGGGGGGTTTTAAGCAGCGTCTGCAAGCAAACAATATTATGATAATCATGATTTAACTTGCCCCCTTCTTGGACATGGCCACTTGCACAAAAAGCATGTATATATTTCTAAATTAACCACTTAAAGGCAAGTGCTCACAACGCAGACAATTCAAAAGGTAATCACTCCACAACATCAATCACATGCGCACACAAAGAAAAAAAATTCTAATCCTAGTATGCCTAAGGGGTTGTGCACCTAAGTGGGTGAGGCTTGTGTGGTATGTCATAGTAAGGGTCATCCTAGAATTTGGATATAAGGAAGAAATGTCCAACTTGTAGCTTTTGAGCTCAATGTTGGAGGAATTTCCCCTAACTTTTGGAGCTAAAAAAGGAATGAATGTTTCTTTTAGCTTCGAATCTATAAAAAAAGGAGAAAGGGAATCCAACACATAGCTTTTGGGCTATATGTTGAAGAATTCTCCTTAGCTTTGGAGCTAAGAAGAGAAAGTGAGAATCCAATATTTAGCTTTTGGGCTAAATGTTGGAGAATTCTCTCTAGCTTTTGGAGCTAAAGAGAGGGAGAATCTCCTATAATTTGGAAGTTGGAGGAGAGTTGAAAGAATATGCAACTTATGAGTTGCAAATTCATTAAATTCTTTGAACACTTTGATGTTCAAAGAGAGGGTTGCACCCTTCCAACTTGAGTTAGTTGGAAGGATGGAGGGAGATATGACTTTTGAATCCTATGTTTGGGATGAAACTACTTGTTACTTTTGATTCAATAAGTAAGTTGATTTGGAACATGATTGAATCTTGTAGGAATGTGAGAATTTCTCTACAATTTTTGGGTTTGTAGAGAAGAAAGAGGGGATAAAATGCAGCTTGAAAGTTGCAAGGTGGAAAGATTTCTTTAAAAATTTTAGTGTTCAAAAGAAAGGAACATTTACCCCTCAAACTTGAGTTAGTGGGATGAGAGGGGTCTCTACAATTTCTTTTTAATTGTAGAAAGAGAAAGGAAGGTGCAAACTTATGGGTTGCAAACTTTTGAATGCCCCTTTGAACATTTGGTGTTCAAAGAGAGGGGTACACTCTCCTAACTTGGGTTTAGAATAGTAGAAGGGAAGAGAATAAGATGCAACTTGGGTTGCAAACTCTTAAAAGTTCTTTGAACATTTAATCATTCAAAGAAGAAAGTACACTCTTCTACACTCTTCTAATTCAAGTTGGGAGAATGAGACTGCCTTCCTACAATATTTGAATTGTAGAAAGAGAGAGACAACAAACAACTTATGAGTTGCAAGTTGAAGGGAAATCCCTTGAACGTTTGATATTCAAGTGGAAGATGTAAATTCTCTCAATTTTGAGTTTGGGAGGGTGAGTAAGGACTTTACTATTTCCTACAATCTTGGCTTGTAAGAAAGAGGGAAGAATTTGGAGAATTCCCACAACCTTAGCTTGTTGGAAAGGAGAGACATACACATATTCACCCATTTTTAAGCTTGGTGAAGGGAGAGATTTTCTCCACTTTTTGTTTGGTAGAGAAGGGAAAGAATGTGCAACTTAGAGATTACACATTCTCGAGTGCCCTTGAACATTTGGTGTTCAAAATGGGATAATTATTCCCCTAAATTTGGATTTAGGAGAATGAGAAGGCAATTCATATGCTCTCCCATAATTTCTGTTTATAGGAAAAGATGGAGGAAATGTAACTTAGGGGTTGCAACATGGGAGGAAATTCTTTGAATAATTGGTGTTCAAAAAGGGAGGATATCTACCCAATTTGTGTTGGACAAATATGAGAATGAGACACATAGATTTGCACTACGCATCGTGAGAGTTCATTGGGCTTTTAGGTGCCCTAAGAAAGGGGTTCACTCACTTAACATGGGTTAGTAGAATGAGGAGGATATGAGAATAATATCCCTATATTAGAAATACAGAGATATGAGTTATTTTTACCCAAAAAGAGGATTTTGTTGGATGCAAACTCTCCCATAAGGCCATAACTTGAGGATAAGGGAAGGAGATGTAATTTGAGAGTTATAAAATTTCTTGAATGTCTCTTTGAATACTTGGTATCTAAAGAGAGGATCATTCACCTAATTGAAGCCAAGTGAATGAAGAGGATCGCTCATTTGTTGACTTTGTGACTCAACAAATGAAGGATGTAGCTTAGGATTCGGCCCTAAGCTCCAAGTGATTCATACAATGTTATATTTGGAGACTTGAGAGGTCCCAAATAATCATGCATGAAATATCGAGATTATTTTGTTGATTTTGTCTCAACAAACAAGAGATAAAACACCTAGGATTTTGATCCTAAGGTTATGAGATTCATGCAATCCAATATTTAGAGCTTTGGGAATGCTCTAAGTATCATGCATGAAGAATATGGAGGCAAACGTTTGTTGGTTTTGGGTCTCAACAAACAAGGTCAAATAAACCTAAGATTTTGATCTTAGAATTACATGATTCATATGATGATTTTATTTATAACCCTTGAAAGTTTCAAATCATCATATATGCATGAAGAAAAAAAGTTTATTTGCTAGTTTTGTATTCTAACAAATAAAAAGAGAAGAAAACCTTAGAATTTGATTCTAGGTTTAAATGATACACTTAGTGATGTATTTAGAGACTTGAGGAGTCTCAAACCACTATGCATGAGAGGGCATTTGTTTGTTTCATGTTCCAACAAAAGAGGTAAAAGAATTTGGCAGTTGGTTCCAAATTTCCTCCCATTCATGGAAAGATGTGTTTGGGCCTAAGAGGAAGCTCCAAACAATCACGAATGAGAGGTACAATATGTAGTTTTGGGACTACAAATTGAGAAGGTCATCTACCTATATAGATTAGGCAAATGAGATAGGCTAGATTTAAACTCCTAAGCCTAAGAAGGGTATTCTCTTGTTGATCTTTGTGTCTCAAACGAAAGAAAGAAGTAGCTTAGATTTTGGCTCTAAGCTCCAAGATTTTCATATAATGATAAGTTGGAATTTTAGGGGATTCCAAATCATTCTATATGAGAGGAGAAATGCTCATTTGCTAACTTTGTGTTGTTAGTAAACGGAATGGGGACTTAGGATTTGATCCTAGAGTCTCGATTCATGCACTACAATAATTGGGGCTAGAGAACACCCAAACAACCATGCATGAGGGACATATACATAAGGAAGAGAACCTCCTATTCTCCCACAAATGTTTTAGGTTCGTTTGAAGGAGAGAAGATTAACACTAATACGTTGGGGAGTTTTCCCAAATCAAATTTGATATGATTTTGGGGATTTGGGAGTTTCTAGGAAAATCGTAATGATCCGTCTTGGCAAGATCTAGGGGAAACCTAAAAGTAGATATGTAATGATTTGTAGCTTCTAGGGTAGAGCTAGAATTAACACAATCTAACATTTGGAGCCTTGAGGGGGCTCCAAACATCATGCATGAAGAGGAATTACATAGGGAAGAGGGTTCCCTAAAGTTTTGAATGAACGTTTTGGGTTCATTAGGAGAGGAGAGAATTGATCTCCTATGATTTCTAAGAGGTCTCACAATCGAGTTTAACATCATCTAAGAAACCTAGAAACGCGAATGAAGTTTGTATGTTAAGGGGGACAAACATATGCTAAGTTCGATTATCATTATATTTGAATCCCTCAATTTATAAATTCAACTAATCATGCGTAAGTAATTTCAATGCATGATGGAGTATGATCCCTAGACCTTTGAATGTCATGGAATACACTACCTTTGCTTCAAAAGCATTCGAAAATTAAACGAGCATGCTTATGAATTTGTAAATTTAGGATAAAAAGGAAAAGCGAACAAACAACCCTTGACAAATACATGCATTTCAAACATTTCGTTCCAAACCTCTAATTTGGAATTTCCAAAAATAGGATTAGATAATTCCAAACATAGGCACTCATGAGCTTATGAAGGCCCATGTAACCTCAAAGTTGTTTAAAATTAAATGAGCCTATATGATCGTCTTCCAAATCTTTAGAGGTTGGGGGTTGTTCTAGGCAAGTGATAATCACCATTTTGAACAAATTTAAACTTGATGAAAAGGGTTGTCACGAATTTGTTTGATCATGCATGTTGTGGGGTTTACAACATAAGTCTCTAAAGACTTATGGTAAACCTCCTAACAAACTTAATATCATATAAGCTTATGTTAAATCAAACACCTCTATTAAAACCTTCACCAAGCTTGTAAGGTAAAGAATTTTAGCATATGTAAGATACCCTAAACACATGTCAATTTTGTCGTGACAGTTCGAATCAGATAACTACACATGTAAATCTCATGTTTGAATCCCACTTATGCATATATAGGAAATGCACATACAAAGTTTGGAATAGATCCCAATCAATTTTGGGTGTGATTGGGGGATAGAGACAAGAATGAAACCCCTCAAATTTTGAGGGATTTCAAGAGTTAGGGAAAGGATGAGCCATCATCATTTCCCTAGACTTCCCTAAGTGTAAGTTCCTACACTTGCATGTCAATTTTGTCATAACATGTCAATCTAAGGAATGTAACATGCTATGATGCACGGACACAGCGACGCGGACACGACACGACACGGACACGACTTTTTTTGAAAATATAGGACACGGGTACGGCGCGGACATGGCAATATATTTTTTTATATAGTGTATATATATTAATGTAATATCATATTAAAAATGACAAACAATAATAAATGAATGACATGATAACTTGTCTAGCTTATAATATAAAATATTTAGTAAAAATATAAGTAAATAATCACTTACTACAACATCAAGCATTCAAGCTTCAACTACTAGGATTAGCTTTAGAGGTTTGTTTTTGGCCTTCAATATCATCATCATTGAATATCACTACTTTCAACTCTGATTCAACAAGAGAAAGATTTGTAATTGTGCAAAAAGAGAGGAGATGAAAATACCTTCATTGCCAAAGAGAAATGAAAATGAGAATATTCGATGAATGGGTATTAAATGCAGACGTTTATATGATGTTGTGGATATGAAATAAGAAATTTAGTTTAAATCTCGTCAAATATAAGAAATTATATTTTAAAATAATTATAAAATATTTAAGATACATGTGTCCAATTTGTTTTTAATATTTTTTTAATCGGACACGTTTTCGGCGTGTCCGACACGTCTCGGAGGAGTGTCGGACGAGTGTCGTGTCGGACACGGTGTCGGACACTGCACGCGTCTTTGAGGAGAAGCGTCGGTGCATCATAGGTAACATGGCATGCAACGTTGTAAACAAAAATTTACACCTTAACATTTAGTTTCTATGTCAAATGAAATGTCCTAGCCTATTGTTCAATCATAGGTGATAGATAAGATGCATGAATGTGAAATCATACAACTTGGAAGGTGTTGGACACCAATCCAACACATCCATACGCATTGAAATCCTCTCCGGACTCTCACATGAGTGCCAACAAATGGAAATCACCAAATTTTCATAGTTTTGCGAAGTGGACAGCCAACAAAGGGATTTTGGGGGATCAAAAAATCAAAGTTTCTAGGGACCTAAGGCTTTGGATCGTGAATCACATTGCCATTGGCTAGGGAGCCTTAAGGTTTTGCCTAAGTTTTAGTGTTATATCTATCCCGGTTTGTCCTAGCGCTCCTATCCAAGCTCCAGCACGCTGTCCAAGCTTCAAAGTCGCTGTCCAAGTCGCTCTGGAACTCGCCGCTGCTGTCCAAGTCGCTCCGGAAGCCTTCTTTGCTGTCCAAGGTGCTCCCAAGCCTCCTAATTGCTGTTTGGGAGGTTTAGGAAGCTTCCCTTGCTGTTTGAAGCCTTCCAATAGCCTTCAAATCACTACGAACTCGTCGGAGTTGGAGGAGGGGGGAGAAGCCACTGACTTTACTAATTTTTGAGAAAGGAAGCAAATGGAGGGCTTAACTTTTTATTTTCTTCCTTGGAATGAGGAAAAGATCTCAAACCCTTAAACTCCCTTTCTCCCTTTGCCGCCTGGAGGAGTCGCACGAAGGGGGAGTTCGGCTGGACACGGTAGAGCCGCACGCAAAGGCCCAGGTTTCGCCTGGTGGAGTTGCGTGGAGGGGGAGATTCTCCTGGTGGAGTCGCACGAAGGGGAAGAATCGCCTCTCCTCACTCTCTCTGGCTCTCTTAATCAGGGCGGACCGAACGAAAACAACAAGGGAGTCGAATGCGGCTCCCCTCTCCCTCTCACGCTCTTTGTTCTGCTCGGGGTTTGGACGGACAACACAAGGGGTAGTTTCACCGCCTCTAACACCCAATCCAGCTTTCTCTATGTGAGAAACGAGGGAATTTGCACTTCGAGTACATTCCCTACATGATTGGACACAAATTTGGGTGAGATTTGAGAGAATATCTCATCCCTAGGTTTCAAATTTTGGTTTGACAACCAAATTCAGCCCAAATTGATTGATTTGGGTTGAAATTGAGTTCGAATCGAACCCGACTTGGATCGATTTGGGTCCGATCGACTTAATTGCATGAAATTAAACTCAAATTGGCGTTGAATTTCGTCGAATTGGGCTCGACCAATGATTAAAAAGGCGGAAGAGGCGTACGCACTAAGGCGCGACTCAAGGCGAGGCGAAGCATTTGCGCGTTGAGGCTTACGCCTCGTTGGATTCGGCGGAGCGTGCGCTTATTTCGCACGGGGCGTAGGCTTCGGTTCGTAATGCCTCGAAGCGAAACGAGGCACCGCTTCAATTTGTAAGTATATAGACCGAGCGGTGAGAGTCGTATAAGAGTCGAGTATTAGGGTAACATACCTGCTTCTGCTTTGGGTGAGAACTGAAAGGCGAACTCCGCCGACTTCGACGACCACAGTTCGGTCGAGTTCGAACATAGCTGGAGGCGATCGAAGGTAACGATTTATTTCTTATTCTTCTCTTACTTCCCGTAATCTTCCCGTCATTTGCTTCATGTCTCGCTTCTTCTTCTCCAGCTTCCTATAATCGAAGGTTCTTTTTTCACGGCTAAGTAATGATCTTTCTTCCCGTTATTTGCTTCATGTCTCGCTTCATCAGATTGTGCATGCTCGGTACCGCTCAGTACCAAGCCAGTGCCTTTCCCTCCAAACATAGTCATGTCGCTATCAGCTTCTCTTCCTCTGTCAGCCTGTTGACCATCCCACCTTGTAGATCTAACCATGGCCATCCTCGCCCTCGAAGATATGCATCTTCAGCTTTATCACCATCGGGTCACCCCAATTGCTCATGGATCCTCCATATCCTCCTATGCCACGAACAGGAGGTGCTCCCCAACTGTCACGATCTTCCCTCCAGCAATCAAAACCGTATACATCAACTTCCCCTATCCTCCTTTCAGATTCGATCCCTCGGTGGTGGAAATCTCTCATTCTTCCCACAAGATCAACACCCCTCTTTTCATAGCCCATACTCATCTAGAAAGTTGTTCTAGAGGTGGCATGCCATCCTCTCCCTCAAGGATCTCCACTTCCAGATTTTTCCTCCCCCTAAAAGGGTTCGAATTTCATCCTATACCATGGCCTCCGGTGGTCTCCCTTTCTTCCGATGTCGTTGGATTGGTCTTTACCTCTTGTAATTTCTTCAACATCTCTTCCATCAAAGTGAACTTCCCTTTCAACCTTTCATTGTTGGAGGAGATTTAATTTTGAAAATAAAAAAAATTCTCTCCAAATCTGATTTTAATTGCCCAATTTCACCTTCCAACACTTCAACTTTCTTCCAGTCATCTTTCTTCCCAAGGATCTCAAGAGAGCTTCTTCCGGATGCGAAGAAACCACTGGAATTTTAGAATTTCAGCCTCCGTTGGTCCCAAGATAATTCTCTGATACCAATTTGATAGGAAATACTTGAGTTCGCAAGTAACCCTGAGGGAAATACTTGAGTTTGCAAGCAAACCTATCACTAATTGGTGAAAACAGCGAGAATAATACAAAAACTGGGTGAAATCCGGTCCAAAATGATGGATTGCAATAAGAGAATAAAAGCCAAACAAAGATGAAGCAAGATACAAGTGATCCTCAATTCGAGAGGATGATCGTTCTCTCCCAAATCTCTAGACAAAATAAGCTAGAGCCAAAATACTCAAGAACTCCAAGAGAAACTCAAATCATGCATAAACTTAACCCTAAACAAACCCTCCTATTAATACAATTAATTTCCTAATTCAAACATCCCTTATTCAAATTTTCCCTCTCACCCTAGCCGCCCAAATCCCCCTCCCCCAATTGCTCCAAGTGGAGCCCACACATGTGGGCGGCAGCATTAAAGGAGGCGGACCCCTTTCCACCTCCTGTAGACGTGAGTTGGCCGCTGGGATCATATGGGCAAGAGATATGTGGAAAAATGATGACTCTTTAGCACTGAATAGCTCTATTTGGTTACTTCCATATAATTCAATTTAATGATTTCTTTGAGTCACTTAGTGATCTTTGCATGATCTAAGTTGGCTTACTTGAGGATGCAGCATGCATCTGATTCTGTGCTTTTTTTATAGGAGCCTTTGATGAACCTGACATCTTTATTTAATTATTGCCTTGTATAACTTAAGGTGATTTTTTTTCCTTTCATTTCTATTCTCACCTTAAAGTTTCATTGTTCAATGAAAAACAACTTTTGGATTTTAGGGGTGCTATAATTGCTTTTGCATTGCTCAATGAAAATCAACTTTCGGGTTCTTAGGGAAACTTTAATTTGTTTTTGTATTAAAATGCATTTGACAAATGTCACAGCACTTGAATACAGAAGAGATTGATCATTCAAACTTTTTGAATTGCACTTCACTTTGAAGTTGTAAAATTGTCCAGTCATAAACGTCGTCACTCTGTTGCTGAAAAATGCAAAAGAAAAACTTGATCATCTTTTTTACGTTCTGAATATATGAATCATATATATATATATAGCTGTCGGGTAGCAACTATGATCATTCAAACTTTTTGAATTGCACTTCACTTTGAAGTTGTAAAATTGTCTAGTCATAAACGTCGTCACTCTTTTGCTGAAAAATGCAAAAGAAAAACTTGATCATCTTTTTTACGTTCTGAATATATGAATCATATATATATATATATATATATAGCTGTCGGGTAGCAACTATGATCATTCCTACATTTGTAGCCTTTTGCGTCTGTATGGATAATCTAGAACAGAAACTCTCTTAAATCAAATTTTGCATAAAAGTTAATCGCTGCCTTGCTGGTGCATGTGGCTATAGACTATTTGAAACATATGCAATTTTTTTTTTCTTTTTCATACAACATACAACATTTGTCACAATCGCATAGTTTGAAACGTCAGAACATATATGGAATACAAAAGTCCCCTTTCCTAGATATGCACCATCATCTGTTCCAATACAGCATTTTACGAGGAAAGGAGCAATACACAATTAATACCAGCATTATTCTTTTCTGATTTATTTCAAAATTTTAGCGGCAAATAGAAAATCTGTTGTGATTTACATATTGTTTAAATGTATTGCATTCAGCCAACTAAAATGAATAGCGTTTCAGGGCTTAGGTCTCCTGACTCTTTCCTCTGTGCTGCCAATCCTTCATCCAACCAAATGTTCCATCACTGATGGCAAGGCGTGTAGTCCAAATCATTTCCAAATAGGCTTCTTCTACTTTGCTTTATACCTTGTTGCACTTGCTCAAGGTGGCCACAAACCTTGCGCACAGGCTTTTGGCGCTGATCAGTTTGATGAGAAAGACCCTGTCGAGAGCATCTCACGGAGCTCGTTTTTCAACTGGTGGTATTGTGGCTTGTGCCTTGGTGGAACAGTAACGATTATAATCTTGAGTTACGTGCAAGATAATATCAGCTGGGCCCTTGGATTTGGGATACCGTTTATTGCCATGGGACTTGCGCTCATCTTGTTCTTGCTTGGGACCAAGACATATCGCTTCTATCAAATGGAAGGTGAAAGTCCTTTTCGTAGAATCGGGAAGTCATTGGTTGCTTTAGTTAAAAGTAGGATGGTGTCTTCTCATGCATCATCTGTTGAAGGGGCAGACCCTCATCGTTACAAGTAAGAGAGGTTCTGTTTAAATGATTTATTCATACATCGTAATTTCATAACTTTTCTCGTTTTTATTTCATCCGAGAAAAGTTTAGATTGACCAAATTCAATCTAAGTTAGATCTCTTCTTAGAATCATAACCCATCTTCCCCTGCCTAATCTGGGATGTGAATCATGTAATGCTTATCTTTACAATTACCTTTTTTCTCTATTTTATTACAGCGCTTGTCTGATGCATCCTAATTTCATGTGATATCCTACAACATGACAATATATATATAAATAAAAAGTTTATATGAATCCATTTGTATAGATTTGCGAAGGATGAAGCAGCAAATGGAATGCAAATAGAAGAAGCTGAGGGAGTGCTTCAATTGGTGCCAATATGGGCGACATGCTTGATATATGCTGTAGTATTTGCTCAGTCATCCACCTTTTTCACCAAGCAAGGAAGCACCTTGGACCGTAGAATCGGTTCAAGCTTCCAAGTTCCACCTGCAGCCTTGCAGAGCTTCATCAGCATCACCATCGTCGCTTTCATTCCAATCTATGATCGAATCCTAGTTCCCATATCCAGAAAATTTTCCAGGATTCCCACGGGAATCACACAGCTCCAAAGGATTGGCATTGGAATGATCCTCTCAATAATATCCATGGCAATAGCAGCCATAGTTGAGGTCAGAAGATTGAAAACTGCAAAAGAATATGGATTGATCGATCAACCGAAGACAACAATTCCAATGAGTCTGTGGTGGTTGGTTCCTCAATACATTCTCTATGGCATCACAGAGGTATTTATCATGGTCGGCTTACAAGAGTTCTTCTACGACCAGGTTCCTGATGCATTGAGGAGCCTTGGACTCGCTCTCTATCTGACCATCTTTGGTATTGGAAATTTCATCAGCAGCTTCGCCATTGCTGTTATTGACGAGGCAACGAGTAAGAGTGGAGAGAGCTGGTTCTCTGATAATCTCAACCGTGCTCATCTTGATTATTTCTACTGGCTTCTTGCTGGTCTCAGCACTGTAGGACTGATCATTTACCTCTACTCTGCACGATCTTATTCATACAAGAAGAAACAAAATATTGCTGCCTAGAATAGCAAACTGGTTTGAACAAAAGCATGCACAATCCATGATCTCGATCAGGAATAAATACTCTGAAGGATTTATTGTAGAACAATTGGGGTACGTTTGGTTTGAAGGAATCGAGATAAAAGGTAAATGTATATTATATTTGATTCCAGTATAATTAGTACATCATTAAATTTAGTTGAGAAATTTAAATAAATATATTTTTTATGTCGATATTTTTTCTTATAAATAGTTTGGACCATTGTTATAATGATTTCAGGTTAGAAAAGAGAATTGAGAGTGCGAGGCTAATCAGATATATAATCCTTCAAGTTTTACTATTTTTTTTTCTTTTAATTATTCTTTTATGCTTAAGGAGTAGGAAGGCATTTTGTAATATTTGTATGACTCCTGACATTATATATGATTTTTTAAGTATTGATTATAGATGTATATTGTTATTTTGATCGATATATTCTTTTTTTGCTAGTATTTTATTATTGAAAGAAATGAGATAACTTTATTTATTATTTTTAAACATGAAAGATACAATTATTTTCAAATTAGATCTTGGGATATGATAAACTTGGTATCAGAATATTGTTGTTAAAAGAATTAAATTATTACCAAAGTTACGAATCATGTAAGGTTAGATAGATTAAGATTCATTATTTTGCATACATAATTGATTGTATGTGTGAATTATTCAAACAAGATCAAGCAAGTGAACAATTGAAATGGCAACTAGAATAAAGTATACCAAATGAATAATACAGTGTAGCTCCAGTACTGTTAGATAGTGTTATACATCTAGCTAGTATTATAGCACAGTTAATGAGAGATACACAGAGCAAGGCAGTAGAGAGCAAGGAAGAAGAGAGGGATACATATTTACAGATATTTCATAAATTAAAACCCCCACTATTTAAAAGAGTTATAGAACCTAAAGCTATAAAAGATTGGTTATTGAGAATAGAAAAGATTTTCAATAGTGTGTAGTGCTTAGAGAATAAGAAGCTACTTCTAGTTATTTTTCTATTTGAAGGTGAAGTAGAGAGAAGGTGAGTAGGACAACAATGGGAGAAGTTTTAGGAGAAAACTAATGTAGTGATTATTTGGAAAGATTTTAATGCAATGTTTAGAATGTTGCTTGTACGTCCCATATCTTGATGAATGATGCAGAAAGCTTTCATAAGATTGGAACAAAGACTTAAGACAGTGATGTAATATGAAGCCAAGTTTACTGCACTGGCTATGTACACTCCTCATTTGATCCACACTACTAAAGAAAATGTTAAAAATTTCTACAAGGATTGAATTTGGAGTTGAGACATCTGTTAGTACCCTACAGATACAAGAGATTTTTGAGTTAGTGGAAAGGGATAGACTCATAGAGATTGTTTTAGAAGTACGTTGCATTTAGGTATGATGTGAGCGGGAGCATGCATGATGTAAGAGAGAAGAGGATAAGAGATGAATTAAGCAAGAATAGAGAAAGTGTCAATGATAAGAGAAGCATATCAGGTGATTCGAGGAGAGGATCAATAGAGCCTACCAACAACTATAGTGATTGTATCCCTTGTGAAAAGTGACATTCAAGTTAGGGCTATCTTCTGATAGGATGATGTTTTCGATGTTGATAACAAGGACTCAAGGTGGCAGATTGTTCATAGAGAGGATTTGAAGGAAGAACTTATTTTGGAGTAGAACAATTTAGGTAGACTAAAAGATAGAGAATTACAAGATTGAAGGCATACAATAAATTATTGCCAAACATATTTGATGACAGAGCTTTCAGTGGCAGTTAGTGAGAGGCTGTTGTACTAGGACCAATAATACCTACCCTAGTCATGGTACGAGTGTACAATTTAATTACAATTCCTAAAGACCTGCTACCACCTAAGGGTTTGAGTGGTGAGAAATTATATTTTGAGTGATTGATTTACATATCATTTTATTACGTAATGAATGATGTGTGATTGAAAGAACTGCATGATTGTATGATATAAATCAATTGTTGGTTTGATTTGGATTCTCTAAAAGATTTTTATTTGATTTGATATGATTTAAAATTTTGTTGTACTAATTTATTTTGAAATGAATATATTTTGTATTTCTTTTTGTTACTTGAATTCTTAGTAGAAATACTGGGGATAATATTTTTCTAAGGATGGTAGATTGTAACAACCTAAAAATCTAAAAACTATTAAAAAAAATGTGATAAATCTAAAATTTTTGAACTTGATCGCTATGGCGCTAGGTATTGTGGTGCCTCGGTGCCAAGCTCTCTGGAATTTTATAATTAATTATGTGTGATGGTGCTTGGGGGCAGCGTGATGGCGCAGTGTTGTATTACCTGCAGCACTGTTGGGTTGGGCCTCATGAGCGTCATGGCACCAAGCACTAAATTAAGTTTTTTTATAATATTTAATCTTTTTTTCTTTTTTCATTTAATCTAAATATCACTGTTGTCACTCCATCTCCCCTCCACTTTAGCTTCTTGTTGAGAAAGAAAAAGTAGGAGGAGAGAGGAAAGAGAGAGAAATGGAGCTTTATACGTTTTTTTTTTTAATCATTGTAGGTGACTTCTAACCTACACCTATTTAAAATTTTTTAAATTCTATTGTTTGATTTCTTCCAAATTGATTTTAATTTTCTATTTTTGAATTTAATAAATTGATACCATATAAGTTTTTATATATTACACTATTGTTTATTTTGGTCCTTTTGATTGGATAGTTTTGTATTTTCACTAGTTAAAATTGTAATTATTATTTTTTGTATGATTTATATAGAAATAAAAATTTTAGCATTTTGATACAAGTATAGTGTTAATGCAAGCATTATGAGTAAATACATGCATTTAAATGAGTAATAACTAGTCATTATTATTTTTGTAATATTGTGTGTGAAAATAAGAAAGGTTGTTATTTAGTAAGGTTGGCTGGAAACTATTTATACCTATATAAGATGATGGGTCGACAGACTTTCCTTTAAATATCAGAGTTTGTGATGTTATGCTTTACTAATTTGCATGATTTACTAATGGGAGTTATAAGCGTTTAATACTATACTGATGGCTAGGCATGACAAATCCATTTACTAAAAGCCAACTATTATTGACTTGCTAATATAAATTTATTGTTATTAGAAAAACACCACATAAGCTAGAATTCCTTACTTATTTAATATGATTGCTTGGACATGCATATATGATACTGATTTATAGTACTGATTTACTAGTATTGAGTCACTATTATTGATTTATTATTCCTAAGCACATCATTAAGATACTAATTTAATACTAATATGACTTAACTAAGAATAATGTGTATACGTATATATGATTCCTTGATACTAATTTATGCATAATTATAAATTTCTAACAATTTTAATAAATACATCTTCTTTACTGATGGATATGATTTTCTTACTATTTGGATAACACTGCTACAATGTTTGGTTTAAGATGATCATTTATAGGTTAATTATTTTGATATTTGTATTGTATTATGTCATATTTTTTGCTACTATAGCATGTATTTGCTATTTTTGCATATTTATGATAATATCGACTATTACTATTATAAACTCATTGATTTCATGCATATTGTTCATTTCATGTGCTTTAAGTTTAGTAGTAGAGTTCTAGTGATTTGTTGGGCATTATAAGCTCAATATATTTAGTTTAATGATTTTAGGTCAGGAAAGAGAATTAGAAGTGTGTGGCTGATTGAATATAGGATTCTTTAAGTTTCACTATTATTTTATCTTTTAGTATTATTTTATACTTAAGAGTGGGCATGAAGTATGTAATATTTATATGATTCTTTGTATTATATATGATTTTTGGAGTAATGAACATAAATGTATATTAATATTTTGGTCGATATATTCATTTATGATGGTATTTTATTATTGAAAGAAATGAAATAGCTCTAATTATTATTATTAGAAGATAAAAGATACAATTACTTAGAAATTAGATCTTGGGGTGTGATAATAACAAATCAAAAATTTCTCGCACTATTAGAAACAATGACATTTTAAACATAATACATAATGTCAAAGTCCTTATAGGGTTTCACTGAGTATTATAGTAACTGTCACACAATAAAAAATTTGAGAGAAATTAAGCTACACATATAAAGTTTTATTTTTTAAAAATTCACTAGATTACCACACATTATTCATAATTACATTTCAAACTTTTATTATACTACAACATTATTTATAGGCATCAAAATATGTTATAAATCAATAAAATGTTGTATTTTTAAAAGTATCTAGTGAAAATTCATAAATAAATTTTCAAAATGTGAAGAAAATTGTCAACCATGATATATCAAAGGTTGTGCGGTGATATTCTATTCAGTAAATATATATACTTAAATTTGCATCAAAATTTTAATCAAAATATCAAAAAACTTTGAATGCAAAATTTAACCTACCTCAACTTGAACAATCTCCCAAATAGCCCTAACTGATGAACTCAACTTGAAGCCACCGTAAAATTTGCTTTCTCTCTGTAAAATCCTCCTCTCTCTCTAACTATTTGGATGCCTTAAGAGGAAAAATGATTTGACATTTTTTAAATTTGAGTGGAATTTATTTTTTAAAAAATATTTGATGCTAGCATCGTAGCACTTAGAGACTTAGAGCTGCAACACAGCCTTTAAATTCCCCGCCAACTTGAGAGTATGGCACTTTTATGGCCAAACCCAACACCATAATGCTCCAAAGGAAAATTTCCAAATTTTAGATTTCATTCACATAAACCCATAATAGAGTTCATGCATTCACATACAAGTAAACCTTCTCAGGTATGTACATAAAGAAACTGTAGAAAATTCTAACATATAAGATTTACTGGATCAAGTCATAACGGATTTAAACACTATTGCAATAGATATTACAACATTATAGCACTAATAAAAGATGGTGCTATGGTGCTAGGTTAACTTTTTTGGAAAATATTAAAATATATTTAATAAAACCAATTAAGTAACCTAAAACCATTTCATTTCATCCATTTGGTTGGGTGAAGGAAGAAGAGAAGGTGGAGAAATTAAGAAGAGGAGTTTAGGGGTCTTCGAGTTGATTTCATCCACCATACCAGTTACAAAAAACTATTTATCTCCTAGTAGTATGCCTACATCGTACCTCTGATTTCAATAATTTTGCTACTTAAGTGATTCCTATATCTTAATTTGGTCATAACTTATACAAGTTATGATATCTTGATACTTAGCAAAATTTTATCATGTAATTTTTTTATGTTGTAGATATGCTCATTCTATACCTATTCACATGATCATATTGGATTTTAAACAAGTATTCTATGATTTGAGGTATATCCCTCAATTTTGAGTGAGATAAATATAGTAGGAAAATGATAATTTATTGTTACATTTGGTCTAGATACAATGAATGACATGCATATCTAATAAGATGAATTGGTATGACTTGCATAGTTGATCTAACTTTATTATTGTATGTACACTTACTATGATTCATATGTTAAGATTATAAGTATGTGAAAATGAGCATATTATATTATCTTATGAACATATTTATTTTTATTTTCATATCATATTAAATGCATAAAAATTTGATAGAATGAATTGGATCTTGAGTACCATATAAAAAATTACTATGTTATGTATATGTTATGTAATGTATGTTTGCAAGAAAGCTGGCTACTATATGATTTAAGTTGGTGGAGACATGATATCTTGTATAGGAGGGTATCATGGGACCAGTGATGTGAACTTGATACATGATGGTAGGCATAAGGTGATATGATATGATTATGATTATCAATGGGTTGGGGGTTATGACTCGTATATATGATGCCACCTAACTATTACACATAATATGATATGATATGATACTATACTTGATTCATATGAATTGTATGGGGGAAACACCATGTGATATGATTATCCAAAATTACAAATATATATATGCTACCATACACAACATGATTATGCAGGAAACTAAACTTACAATATATAATATATTGATGATGTTCTATTATATATAATGATATGAATTAATCGTTATGATTCATATTATGATGAATTATCATTCATGATGATTGTCCTACTGATATGATATGATATCATGTTGTATATAATTAATATCATATGATATGATGCTTGTAATGATATAATAACACATGATACCAAGCATTGTACATATGATATATTAACATTCAAGAGAAAATGATCTAAAAATATCATATTAGTCAGAACACCTAATGTGTCTTTATAATATGAACTTCGTTATGTATAATTTTCATCAATAAATAAATTCTAATACAACATGATACCCTAAAAAATACAGTTTGGTCATGAATGCACAACATATAATACATGTACATGAGCAGCATTAAGGCTTAGTCACTTAGTCCCTATTCAACATTTATGATTCATTGATTGATATCATGCATATTATTTCATTTGCATGTACTGAATACAATTGTAGGTTCCATGTAACCTATTGAGTTATTCACTCATTCTATGTGCTTACTTGTTACAGTAAAAGATAAAGCCCTAATTGAGTGAGATTGGGTCATTGTCAGAGGAATTTTCTTCTAATTTAATAGATGTTTTTTTTAGAAATCATAAATAAAATATATTTTAATGAGATTATTAAAAGAATCATTATTATTGTATAAAATATTTTAATATAAATAAATTTGAGATATGTATATGAGTTGGTTGATCCATTTTATTTTTGCATGTTTATGATTTTAGTAACTCTATTATTGAATTAGATGATAAAATGAAATTATCTCTAATAAAACATCTTGGTCAAATATGTTGTCTCGCAGTTGATGTTATATAAATATTAAGAAAACTAGGTTATATTAGGTTGGGTCATGACTATTTTAGTGTTTACATTCTAAATAATTTAATTTATCACTTGAGTTAGTATTATATAATAAAAAAAATCAAAACATCAAATTAAAATTATTTTTAGATGTATATATTATAAATCATCATTATTATTCAAAAGACATCCACAATTACATTAAAATTTGGGTATAAGCTAATTACTTGTACTTCCAAGTTATTTTCACAAAGAAACCATAACATTATAACAAATAGACAAATTAAATCATTATATAGCAATTTCTAATTATCTATTTCAAAAACATACTCATTAATCCTAATTTCCTTTACCTCTGATAAAACTAATTATTTAAGCAAATATAATATGATATTATGTAAATCCATTAGGCATTCTATGCATGACAAAGAGATAATATGTTTATAAGTCATACTAGAAATTAGACTATGTTATACTATCTCTATTAAACCATTTACATAGATCAATTATGTGTTGGTGAGTGATAAGTGTAATTAATGTTATTTTTATGTGTTAATTTGTTAGTGAAAATATAGTATTTTAGTTATATTTGTGCAAAAAAATACATAAAATAGGAAAGATTTTAATTACTAGTACAACACCAAAGCATCAGTTACAATACTATTACGACGCCATCATTCACATCACTGGAGCACCAAAATGTGGACATGGTGACGCCCAATATTTGTTTGAATAGCGCCATAGTGCCGGAGGAGTCAACACAAAAATGACTAGTCTCTATCTAAATAGCGTCGAAACGCCAAAAGTCAATGCTAACAAGCCAAGGAAGTGCCACATGGGATGTCACGGTGTTCAATCACCAACAGCTTTATAGCACTACAGTTGTAACCATTCAGGACATGTTCTGCCACCAATGTGACGTGTCAATTCATTAAATGGTGGGTCCATATCAGCAAGTGCCGTAGTAGAGGAAACCCTTCAGCGCTTCGGCATTAGTTCATTTTAAGGGCATTGCGGTGTAAGAGGCTTGAGCACCACAGCACCATAATCCATTTTCTATGTTTTTTTCTATAAATAACATGTTTGTAATATTTGTAAGAGAGTTCATTCACCTAGTAAAATTCATACTTCAGAGCATCTCTTTGAAACTTTTTTAAGTGTGGAAACTAAGGAAATTCAAAGAACACTAGATCCACTTCATTAGAGTGGTCGGTCCGTGTTTATGGAAACAATTTTGTAAGTTCAAGGAGTGTAGAGGAGATTATGAATCATTTGGAGATATCTTTTCTTTTGTACTTCCTTTCTTTCATGCATTAATAGAAACGAGTTTGCTTCATTTGTTCTTCATGTCTAGCTAAATTCTATAGTTTTAGATTGATGATGTAAATTAAATATGGAGTACTAATGATTTCTCTTAAACTTCAAAGTAATGATATGATGTTTCCAATATACCAGATCTTTATTTAATTCAAATAGTGGTCATATGTGTAGTTAATATTAGGTATAATATGGAGCTTAGGACTAGGAAAGTAGGAATAAACCAGGTATGTTGGATTAGTATGATGTAAGCATAGGCACAGCGTTTGTTATCTATCAAATTTATAGAGATAGATTATCATGAGGGGATAATTAATAATATATGTTTACTCTTCTAAGATTTTTATAGGATGATAGATTATAGGTGTTTACAGTGGTATTGAGAATGAAATGAGTTAGGTCCTTCCTTTGCCTCTTCACTCTTGAATTAACGATTGATGATAAACATACTTTAAATAATATCACATTAAAAAAACAATCATTAAGAAATATATTAATTTACATTTCATCAATCCAAAATATTTTATTCATATAAGTGTATCCATTGTTTTATGTTAATTTTTACAAAAGTGATTGAATCTCCACCAACCCTTATCCTTATTGAGTGGGATAATTATCATAATTTTATTAGACAATACTAGTGTTGTAAGTAAACATTCTTTCTCGTGGGATCGATATTGTACGCTATCACTATATTGCTTGATTCGGGATGTATACTTTTGTATGTTAAGTGCGGTTTTTATAAATTATTATATCAAAGAAAACTTAAGCATTATTTTGAGATTGATAGAGCCCTAAATCATTTTCATAATCCTTCAGGTTACTCCACCACCCCTGATTAGTGAGCCTAACCTTTATCATAATGCATGTCTGATTATGCAAAATTTATTATGAAATTAATCTAATTTCAATGTGTTGAATAGTATATTAGAATAATATATTAGTTTATGATTATAAAATTAAGGTCAGATGGATGCAACAACAAAATTGTACTAAGAATTATCAATAATTATATATTAATTACATAAGTAAATTTTGAGACAGGTTAATTGAACATAATATTTTATAATTCAAATTTAAATAGAGGTATACATAATTGTATACATAAGTAAAGGACATGCTCGCATGATCTTACATGTATATATAATGGTTGACAAAGAATAATATGCATAACCTAATAAAAAACCATTATCCCTTGAATCTAACATAAATGATAAATAGTTCATTCTATATAGGGATGATATTTGGGAAGTTAAATAATCTTATATAAATTCTATGACTAAGGGAGTGTATTTCCTTGAGATCGTTAATTATTTTAGATTCCACAAATGTTATATCTCTAATATAAAAGGTTTAGCCCTCCTTCGAGCTTTACTATGGTATATCCTTATTATCATTAAAACTAGTGAAATAAGAGTTAATTGGTGGTCTTTCATGCAAAAGCTTTTATTGCTCGCTATGGCCACTTTGAGTTTCTAATCATGCCTTTAAGTGTGACTATACACCAATTGTATATATAGATCTGATGAATTAAGTATTCATAACATATATGGATTAATAGTCATGTGAATCACTTTTATTAGTATTAGAGACATTGAGGTAACATAAATTGTATACAAAATTCTCAAGATGCAAATTCTAACTAAAGAGTGCATCATTCTTGAGGCATGATGATGTGAGTTATCATAACCCAACCCAACTAGGACATGTTCTATTGTGTTGAGCTGTAACAAATAAATCCTAATTACTAGTTTTGGAATATTTTAGATTTTATTTTATTATTCATTTTAAATAAAATACATATTATAGAGCTACACATTCAAATACTAAAAATAAATTCATCCACAAGATTTCTTTCATTTCATCAAAATATATATACACTACGGTACATGGCTACATACAAAAGCTATAAACTAAATAATAAAGTACTCAGGACTGTATAAAATTCAAAATTGAGAAATACCTATAAACTTGGATCTGATCTTGAACTGCTAATCAACAATCTCCTTTCCCTTCCAAGATCTTAAAAACTAGAAGCAAAACCACAGTGAGCTACAACAACTTAACATACCACACAAGTTGATCTAAATTTCTAAATTATTTTTTTTAATATTTTTTAAAATATTTAAATGTAGTAGAATAAATCACTATACTGAGAAATATAATAAAAGCATTATAGTTATTCAATTATTTAAATAATATTACAAAGCAGATAAATAAATTGCAATTCATTTCATGAAGTAGTTCAAGTCAAATTTCCTGAACCTAGGCAAAATCTTAAAGGATTCTGGTCTCTTATGACTTCATTTTATGCTTATAGCACTAGAACATAGCGTATAGCCACCTGAAAATTTCTTATGAACATAAAAGTATTCCCTAACATATACAAAATCTCAAAGGATTCCCTAACACATATAAAATCTCAAAATATTCTGATCTCTTATGACTCCCAGTAGATAATCTTTAATCACGTATGTATATTTTTCATCATATTATATAAGTTAAAGTATAATTGGGCATGTGTTTAATTTGCAAAGTTTTCTATGATGGTAGGTAATAGGATAACCTATAAGGCAAAAATACACATTTTCAGAGAATAACTAATTTATCAGTGATTGTGCAAAATAATATTTAAGACTTTTATTATATTGAATGATTATTTTTTAGAATCTAGATAATTTTCTATCATTAAAAATGCCACAAATTTTAAAACTCCTATTGTAAAATTTATAAAAAAATATTCAAAAAATTTATAATCTTTATCTCTATAACATATAAAAAGTTACAGCAAAAGTTTTATTAGTGTAAAGTTATCTATCTTTTTCACTAATAGAGATAAAATTTTAATTAAAAATTTTGATAAAATTTATGTATTTTTAAAAATTGAGATAGACATAATGTTACATACCTTAAGATGAATATGTTTCCCAACTGTACCGATAGACAAAAATGACTAGAAGTTGCCCAAAATTGGGCTTGTTCTTTCTCTCTCCTCTATTTTTCTCTTCTCTCCCCTTTTTTGTTAGCCTCTATTAAAAAAACTCCAAAAGGCCAAAACATTTTAAGATTTCTTTTAGTGGAATAATATTTTATAATAAAATATTAAAAGGTTATTTAGATAATTATACTAATTATTAAACTATTATCTCAAAATCATTTTATATCTTCAAATCTAGAGATCCACAAATTATACAAACATATTCATAAATTATTTAAGCATGTCTAGAACATTCTGGAGAAATCGGTTTGCAAATGGAAGTCTAATGATCCCAAAATTTTTACTTGTACTGGCAAGTGTCAATTTCTTATGGAATTTCACCTAAGCCCAAAAATTGTAAAAATTTTAGGGAAGCTAAAACACTGTAATAGCTATGTTATGATAAAGAAAATTTGTGATTTGAACTTATAATGACTCCTAAAAATTTTTTTGATTGTCATAGATTGAAAAAAAATTCTTCAAAAAATTAGAAGCCTAAACCTACCCACCTTAAGAAAAATATCATCCTAAATATCTCCAAACTAGAATGAGTTAAAAAAAACTTGCATGTATACTAATCTCAGATTCTTTCTCCTAAGTAGCCTCTCTAACTGTCTTATGCGTCTACTACACCTTGACCATCAAAATCTATTTTCTCCCCAATTTCCTCACTTCATAAGCCTGAATCCTAACAGTTCTTTACTATATTGCAGATTTTGATGAACATCAATATCATCAATAGGTAATCTCTTTCTAGAATCATATATCCACTTTCTCAAAGAAGACACAGAATATATTATGTATATCAAACATATGACCACATAACAATAACATATAAGCAGAACTACAAATCCTTTCAATGATCTCAAAAGATCTAATATACCTTAAACTAAGCTTCTTGATTCTCCCAAATTTACTTACACTTTTAATAGGGCTAACTTTGGCATAAATAAAGCGATCAATCTAAAATTCAACCAACCTATGTTTTTTATTGTAATATTGCTTCTGCCTATCCTTTGTAGATTTCAATCTTTCTCTGATCAAATAGATTGTTGTTGTGCCATTCATAGAGGCTAGTCCTATCACCTATATATCTTCCACCTCTCTTAAAGTTAAAGGAGTCTTGCACTTCCTACTATATAGAGTTTCGTAAGGATTCATACCTATACTAGATTGATAAAAGTTTTTATAAGAAAACTCTATCAGCGGGATATGATTCTCCCAACTATCCATAAAATTCAGTACACATAGTCTCAGAAGATCCTCTTGTACTTGAAAAATACTTTTAGATCGTCGTATGTCTATATATAAAAAACTATACTGATGTGCAACTTTATACTAAATCTCTATTAAATACCTCTTCATAATTTAGAGGTAAACCTATCATCTTGATCAGATACAATCACCTCAGTACACCGTGTGATCTAATAATATCTTTGATTTATATTTGTGTTAACCAATCTACTAGATCATTCTATTAAATTAAAATTAAATGAGTAGACTTCATCAATCGATTTATAATAACCTAGATATCATCCTACCCCTACCTTGATATAGAAAAACCCATAGCAAAATTTATCATTACCTCTTCCTATTTTTACTATGGAATATGTAATGACAGAATACTGCCCAATAGCTAATGCTCTACCTTCAATAACCTGTAGGCCTCACACTTTAAAACAAACTTTTTTATGTCCTTCAATCCAGACCAATAAAATATTCCCTTCAAATCTTTATACATATGCTACTTCTTGGATGAATAATATAGCCTGAATAATGATCCATGTAGAATCTCCCACCCAAGATCTCAAAAAATAGGAACCTAAAGTCTATCCTTGCAAAAAATAATACCATAATCAGAGACTCATTGTTCATATTTCTTACCATATATGATCTGATCAATCAAGTTCGGATATTCTACATCTAACTTTCTTATCTTCCTGAATCTTTCTTTTAAACAAGGTCGAATAATCATATGAACCAATATACCAAAATCCTAATAAGTAAAAGAAATCACCTCCAATTATAATATCTCCATATCGTGTATCAAATACTCATTAGAAGTGAGCTTTATATATGAATTCTAGAAGACTTCATACTCAAAGTGTCTGCTACCACATTAGCTTTACCAAGCTGATATTGAATGGTCCTATTATAGTCTTTTATCACCTGAAGCCATATCCTTTGCCATAGGTTTAGATCCTTCTAAGTAAATATATACTTCAGACTCTTATGATCAGTGAAAATCTCATACCTAACACTGTACAAGTAATGCTGATAAATCTTCAAAGAAAATACAGCAGCAGCAAGTTTTAGATCATCAATCAAATAGTTCCTTTCATGTGGCTTCAACTATCCAGAAGCATAAGCTTTAACATGAATATGTTTAATCAAATCATATCCAAAACCTCTTAGTGAAGCATCATAAAATACCTGAAAATCTTATGTACTAGATGAAAGAGCCAAAATTGGAGTAGAATTCAAACAATCCTTTAATATATATAAACTATCCTCACATCCCAATGTCGATAAAAAAACCTACTAACTTCTAAGTTGGTCTCATTAGAGGTGCAAAAATCTAAGAAAACCCTTCATAAACTTCTTGCAATATCCAACCATACCTATGAAACTGTGTATCTCAAGCATAATAGTAGGCATCAGCCAATCAATGGATGCCTGGACTTTTTGGGTATCTATAGAGATGTCAACACTACTCACTAAATATCCCAAAAAAGTAATACTCTTTAGTCATAACTCATATTTGAAGAATTTTGCATATAGCTGATACCACCTCAAAGTCTCCAAAATAATCTTCAAATGCCTGACATGATCTTCCTCAGAAGCAAAATACACCAAAATGTCATATATAAAAATAATAACAAGCTGATCTAGAAAATCTTTAAACACTATGTTCATCATATTCATAAAAATAACTGGCACATTAGTCACCCTAAAAGGCATGACTAAAACTCATATTTTCATACTGAGTATTGAAAGTTGTCTTTATCATATCAACCTCTCTCACTTTCACCTAATATTATCTAGATTGCATATTAATCTTTGAAAATATATAAGATCCAACAAGTTAATTAAATAGACTGTCAATCCATGGCAGAGAATATGTATTCTTGATATTAACTTTGTTCAACTCCCTATAGTCAGTACAAAAATGTATCATATTATCCTTTTTGTCATAAATAAAATAAGTGATCTCCATGGAGACACACTACGATGAACAATCAACCAACTCTTGAAGCTCCTTAGGTACCATATTATAAAGAGCTTTAGATATTGGGGCCATACCCAAAAATATATCAATCTAGAACTCTATGTCTCTTTCCTGAGGTAAACTAATCAACTCCTTGGGAAACACATCTAAAAGTCTTATATTATCAGGACATTAGAAAGAGAACCAAAATCTATATTCTTGTCCCATACTGATGCTAAAAATAACATGCAATACATCTTCCATAATCTATTTGCTTGCATATCAAAAATCAAATAGAATAAAACTCCTCTAACTTCATAAAATACGTAACTTTTATTATCTAAAAATAAGTTTTGCTTCTTTAAGAAATCACTATGAGCCACATATCAACTCAACCAGTTCATACCAAAAATAATGTCATATGAGAAAATAGGCAATAAAATTAAACTTGATTTCCACTTCTTATAAAAATATCAATATTATAGAAATAAAATCTATTAGCCATCATATCATCTCTAGTTGTTAAGGAAATAAAAAAGGAAACATGTAGTACAACTAAATACAAGTGCAGTAAACTGAAGAAATGCTAAAAAATAAATGAATGAATAGTTCCAAATTGAATAAAATATGACATGAATGCTCAAAAATGTAAAATGTACCTATCACAACATTAGAAGCATCATAAGTCTCCTACTGAGTCAAACTATGTACACACGGATGATTTGGAGCTAAAGAAATATAACTATTAGGCTCTCACTGACCACTACCAGATGGCCTTCTTACCATAAAACTAGAACCACCAGCTCTACTGGATGGTCCCTCAAAAAAGTATAGAGTGAAATGGTCTTTGATCTCCCTACCGGTTGCAAAACTCTCAAATCTGGGTTCAGAACATCAGTCAAATCCTTCTTATTGACACTCTGCTACTCGATGCCCTATATGTCTACATCTGAAGCACGGTCCAGTCATCCTATTATACTGGCCAAAATGACATTCTACAACTCTAACAAATAAGTGCCCCACTAATAAAATTAGAACTGGCTGCACTGTTACTAGTAGAGACTAATGTAAATATTTTCTCCTAGAATCTCTAGGTATAAATTTACTCTTTTTATAAAAAAAAAAACCACAAGAAGTTTCTCTACTAAACCTCTTCCTACTAGCAGTATAACAGTGTTGAGTAGCCATCAAATCATTCTCTATCACACAAGCTCTCTTCACAAGCTCAAAAAAATAAAAAATGTGAAATGGCACAGGTGGTTGTCTCAAACTATTTGTAGTCCCTTCATAAATTTACAGCAATTCTCTACTAGAGTGCTAACTAACTATGGAGTATATTTTGCCAAAGTAGTGAACTCTACCTCGTACTATATAATTATCCTGCTCCCTTGCACTAGACTCAAAAAAGTCTCATGCATTTACTGTCATACAGAAAGTGGTACAAACCAAGCTCAAAGCACATTTGAGAACTCCTCCCAGCTAATTAGAGAATTCAATCTTAAGTATATTCCTCTTAGAAGGACATTACATACCATAAAATATCTTCTTTAGCCTCCTTAATTAGGCATTTACTATTCTAGGATCAATAGTACCCTCAAACCTCAAAGGTTTCAATCATAGAAATAATAGGAACTCTACTCTATGCTTCACCCATCATCTGGGCTATCAAACTAAAAAACTATAAAACTCTATCCAAACAACTGTCAGAGCAATACTATATATAGGAGATGCCTGACTATCACTCTACCTATTTGTCATACATGGGTTTGACAGATCCATAATAATATGGACTATGCAACTAAACATACGTACAAATGAAACAAAAATAATGAACACCCAGACAAACTTGAAACTGCCCCACTAGACTTATAAATTAACTCATACAGCTTTATCTTATGACTAAATTCTAAAACTATTGCTTCGATACATAAATGCTTATCATAATTCAACCTAACTAGAAAAAATCTTATTGTATTGAGTTGTGACAAGCAAATCCTAAGATTTAGTTTTAGAATATTTTAGATTATCTTTTAATATTTATTTTAAAAATCTACAAATTGTAGAACTACTAAAGCATCCAAATATTAAAATTAAACTCATGCACAAGGTTTCTTTCATTTCATTAAAATGTATATACACTACAGTACATGACTACATGGAAAGCTATAGAACTGAATAATAAATTAATTATAATCGTACAAAAATCAAAATAGAGAAATACCCAACAACTCAAATCTACCAATGAAATGCTAATCAATAGTCACCTTCCTCCTTTCAAATTCTAAAAATTAGAATCAAAATTATAGTGAGTTACAATAGCTCAACAAACCACACAAATCAATCTAAAATTTCAAAATCTTTTATTAAATATTTTACTGAATATTTAAAAGTAATTAATGTAATTGAAGAAATCACTGTACTAAAAAATGTAATAAGAGTATAATAGTTATTCAATTATTTAAATAACATTAATGAGATGATAAATAAATTATAATTTATATCATAGAGTAGTTCATATCATATTCCCCATATCCAATTAACAAAATCTTAAAATATTCTGGTTTCTTATGATTCTCTTTTATGCTTATAACACCAGAACATGCAATAGGCACTAGAATATGGCTTATAGCTACTAGAATATTCCTTATATACACTAGAGTATTCTCTGATATAAAAATAATCTTAAAAGATTATGATACCTTATCTCCCAACATATATTTTTTAATTACATATGCACATTTTTTATCATACTATATCAATTAAAGTATAATTCAATGAGTGTCAAAATTATACAATTTTCTTTAATGGTTGGCAATAAAAATTTTTACTAGAAAAAAAAAAGAGATATATATATATAGCTCGAACTCGCCAAAATCTTGCTTTTTCTTTCTCTCTCCTCTCTCTTATCTCTTTTTTCCCTTTTCTTTCTTATCCTCTATTAACCGAAATCCAAAATGTCATGACATTTTTAGCTTTTTTTTAGTGTAATAATATTTTATAATAAAATATTAAAGGTTATTTATGTAATTATACTTATTATTCAACTTTTAACCTAAAATCTTTTTATTTCTTCAAATCTAGAGATAAAAAAATTATTCAAACATATTCAGAAATTAACTAAGCGTGTCCAAAACATTCTAAAGAAATTAGTTTACAAAATGAAAGTCTAACGGTCTCAAAATTCTTACTAGTACCAATAAGTGTCAACTTTTTAAGGGATTTCACCTAAGCCAAAATATTATGAAAAAATTGGGGAAGCTATAGTTAAGATATTTGTGATTTGGACTTATAATGCTTCTAAAATAATTTTTTAATGTTGTAGATCAAAACAATTCTTAAAATATTATAGGGTTTCATATGAGTGGTGATGGAATATTTATAGATTCCTAGAAAGTGTAAGTTGTTGTTGATTGGTTGAGGCTCACAACTATATCTAAGGTTCATAATTTTTTTGTATGGCTGGTTATTATAAAATGTTTGTTAAAGTTTTTTTTTTTTTGCATATTAATTCTTTAGACTAGATTGACTCAAAAGGAAATACCATTTAAGTGCACAACAAAAATGTTAGAATAGCTTTTAGAGATTCAAAGATTTTTTCGTGTCATCACCTATTTTGATTGTTCCATATGATATTAAAGGGTTTCAAGTATTAAGTGATGCATCATTGAAGGATTTTAGTTATGTTTTAAAATAACATGGTAAAGTAATTGCATACGCCTCTAGATAATTGAATTGGCATGTGTAGAATTATCATACTCATGGCCTCTTGATAGCTATTATTTTGGTATTGGAGATATTAATTATATGAAGTCATATGTGATATTTATACTAACCACTAGAGTTTATGCTGATAAGAAGTTGAATTCAAATAAAAGTTTTATTTCATTTATATGATGGGTTTTAAAGTGTTATTTCATTTCAATTATCTTTCATGATATAAAGGCATTTAAAAGATAAACTTTACATTGCAAATTGACACATGCCTTTAATATTGAATTGGCATGTGTAGAATTATCATACTCATGGTCTCTTGATTGCTATTATTTTGGTATTGAAGATATTAATTATATGAAGTCATATGTGATATTTATACTAACCACTAGAGTTTATGCTAATAAGAAGTTGAATTCAAATAAAAGTTTTATTTCATTTATATGATGGGTTTTAAAGTGTTATTTCATTTCAATTATCTTTCATGATATAAAGGCATTTAAAAGATAAACTTTACATTGCAAATTGACACATGCCTTTAATATTGAATTTTATGTTGACATTGGACTGAATATAGCAAAATATTTGACCTATTAAGCAATGCATTTAGTATTAAATTTGTGAGCATTATTGTTTAAGTTTTTTAAGATTATAACAAGCTTTACTATTTTTGATGAGGTTATAGAATATCATATTTATTTTGTATGCTAAATTTTTGGTAAACTTTAGCTAACCTACTAAGTTGTTGACGCTCATTTCTACTTTATTTATGTGTTAATTTCAAGATAGGAAAAGGAAAATGAACATATTGAGTAGAGATAGTAGATTCCTATTTATAGGTATGCCTTTAGTTAGTTTATTATATATTTTTGCAATCATGGTGATATTATATGATAATAGATAGAGATAGGTGTATCATGAATATTGTAAATATTTTTTTATTGTATAATAATGCAATATAAACTAAAAAGATATTGATAGTTTTATTTATTATATTTTAATGATGTTAGTGGCTCTATATTATTATTATTATTATTATTTTACATCAGATTAAAAAAAGAATTTCTTCAAAATAGAACTTGGATATTATTTGTTGCACATCCAACAAGACGTAACCCATTTGATATAAGAGTTATATCATTTTGGGTCATTACATAAACTAATCAATACATAGTATATTCTAATATATTGTCATTTGATTTATGCATAAAACTTGATCTTATGCATCCCTATGAAACATTGACCCTTATTAGAACACCAATAACCTAGTTTACCTTCCATAGACTAATCATATTCCACATTAGATGTTATTGGATGGTCAACAACTTCATCTATTGGGTGCTAATCTTGGGGATTTCACCCTTTTTGAAGTTGACTTCTTATTAGCACTCTTCTCAATGCCAACTCTCTAAAAGCTTTTTGGAATCTTCTATGTAAACTTATATCCAAGGGGTCTCAAACTTGGGTTATTATTTAAGGTTGACTCCTCAACAACATCTTTGTAACTATTTTTATGACAACACTCTGTGCCAAATTGTTGTAACTTACTTTTCAAAACTATGTTTTTATATCATGTAAGTTTTTTATGATACAAAAATCTTATTGTGTTGATTACTGTTTCTCCAAATATATATATTGAAAATTTTTGTTTGATTGGTTATGTGTACTAGCATTTCAAGGAAATCATACTCCAAGCTACTGAAGACTTCAAGATAGATTAAATTATGGTTTATTATAATTGAAGTTTGTATTTTTTCTATTTTTCTTGAGTCTGAGAGAGTATGATTGTAATTGTGTAACTAACATTGCACATACACACTAGGGTAGTGAGTCAAAACTAGTATTTTAAAAACTAAAAGTACTATATGGTTCTAGAATCGTAATGGATGATTTGACGTAAAAGTTCCTCCAGAATGAAGTTAATCGAATCATGCCTTGGAAATTTTCTATGTACTATTCATACTGTAAAAAATTGGATTCGTGTAGGTCAATGAATACGTACCAGTTCATCCTGAACAAACTCACCATTTTTTGTACTAATCGTACTGCACAAAGTGGAGTTCGTATAAATGATGCCCATAATATAAAATGGGTGTGTACCAGTTTGTCCCATATGAATAGGTAAATTTTTTTAATCATTCTTACTGTACAAAATTACTTTCGTACATATGACGTCCAGAGTACGAAATGGGCTTGTCCTTGTTTATACCATATGTAGCATGATTTGATTTAACCAGTTCGTACTGTATGATGTAGGGTTTGTACAAATGATGACTAGAGTATGAAATGGGTTTGTACATAATTATACTTAATGTACCTATTCAATTTTGAACTATTCATACTGTACGGTGTTAGTTCGTACATACGACTGCAAAAGTATGAAATTAGTTCATATAAGATCATAAATAAATAATTTGAACTGTTCATACATATGAAGTATGATCATACTGTACGATCCCAATACATTTGACTTGAAAATTTTTATTTTTTGACGGTTTTTCTTGTCCTTCATATTTAAGAGTCCTAAAAACTGACACTCATAACTACTTCTACAAAATTTTCTTTTAAGAGTGAGAGTGAGAGTGTTTGGGAGTAAGGATTGAGAGATCTTGCAAGTGGAAATTATGAAGGTTGAACAAAGGTGAGGATTTCTTTGTAAGTTCTTTGGATCTCTTCTCTACTTCTTTGAAGACTCTTGAGAGAAATTCTTTGAAGAATGTCCAATACTCTGTTATCACCAGGAGGGTGAGAAAGGATGCCGGTACTCCACCATCACCAGTAGGGTGAGAAAGGATGTCAGTTTTCTACCATCACTAGGAGGGTAAGAAAGGAAGATGGTACTCTACCGCATTGGGGTTGGTGGAAGAGAGGATATTGTAAGTGCTTCTCCACATTGCTGTGGGAATAAAAGGATAGTCACTTCGGTATAGTATAATAGTTAAAGAAGGTGTCTCCAGGGAGTGTACGTAGGTCTAGTTGGACCGAGCCACTATATAATTTGGTGTTCCTTTGTCTTTACTTTTTATTGCTATTTATTTTCTGTATGTTTTATTTTTGTAGTTGAAAAGTAACTTTGAGAAAATTTTAATTATTGTGCAAACTTAAATATGTTTTTCACATTTACTAAGAGTTTTTTTTTAATTACCAATTCACTCCCTCTTGGTTAGCCTTGAAATAATTGTAATAGGTATAACAACCTATTCAAACTTTTAAGTGGTATTAGGACTTACTTTCAAAAATCAAAGTTTAGATAACTTTTTGAAAATGATCATGACTACTTCCACATGAAGGGTATTCGATCACTTGACCACCATTATTTGATAACATCCATTTCGACTTTTAAAAAACATGTATGTCTACTTTTCTTCAATCGCTTGACTATTGCATGTGGATTATAGTACAAAAAGGCTACACTATACCAACTAGACTTGTGGATGGAACTATAACTGAAACATCCTTTACTGATTAAACTGTAGAAGAAAAAGACTTAGCATAGTTAAATGCTAAATATTTAAACAATTTTTTTCTGTGAATTGAAATCTGAGGACTATATGCGTGTCTCAACCTGTAGAACTAGAAAAGAAATTTGGGATATACTTCGAATTACATATGAAGGAATTAATGAGGTGAAACAATCAAGATTGAACATTCTACTACACAATTATGAACTATTTTGCATGAAATTAAATGAATCAATCACTAACATGTATACTCATTTCACACAAATAGTCACATCATTGCATGCTTTAGATTGGAAACTAACAAATTCTGAGAAAGTTAATAAGATTCTTCATTATTTACTTACTACTTATGATGTAAAGATAACTACTATAATAGAATCAAAAGACTTAAATGTTTATTCTATTGACAATCATCTTGAATCACTAATTGCTTATGAGTAAGGAGTGACTTAAAGACAGATTGATGCAGGTGATAAACATAAGAAAAAGAATATAGCATTGAAAGTGGATGACTCAAAAAGTGATCAGTCTCAGCCTGAGGATGAAGTTGATATTTCATAACAAGGCAATTCAAAAGGTTCATTAGGAGGAAACAATAAAGACATCAATAGTGGACTAAGAGTAAGTTTTACAAAAATACAAAAGCTTCTATTGATGTAATTTGTTACGAATGCAATAAGCTTAGACATATCAAATCTGATTGCCTAAATCTCAAAGCTAATACTAATAAGGAGAAGGTTGAGGAGAAAATAAATGTGAAGAAGGGAAAGAAGAGATTACAGAGAGCATTTTGGATGGATTCAGCTTCAGATTCCTCAAAAATAGAAGCATAGAAGGAAGTCATAAACTTGTGTTTAATGGCCGACAAGCTTGATCAGTCAAATCAAGATGAGGTATGTGACGTATCCTATGATGAGTTATTTAAAGTTTCTAAGAAAATTTATACTGGATATAGGAAACTCAAAAAGCTTCATGCTAAGTTAAATTTAGAATTTTTAAATTTATAAAAAGAGTATGAAATATTTATGAATGATCATGCATTAATTGATAGCAAACAAATGCCATTATTGGATGAGTTTGGTGATTTGAACAAAAACATGAACTATTGAAATCATCTCATATTGAAATTGAAACCAATTTTAAAGTGTTTATGACTGAACCAGATCAAAGAGAACATGAGTTAAGAGTAGTCAATGTTGTTTTAGAAATTGTTAACTCATATTTTAGAGAGAAAATAAAAGCTCTTAAGGAGAAAAAGATACCCCCCACTTGAACAATTCTCTAATCCTGATCAGAAGTCTAATGTTTTAAAACTTAGGAACAGATATTATAACTCACGTAGATTGATAAATCTTCTTCCTAGTGTTAAATGTTTTTCTTGTGGAATGATTGGTCATATCTCACACACTTGTACTATTCATAGTAAAACTCATATAGTGTGGAGACCTAAGATTCTTAAAACACAACATATCAAACATACATCTAGATTATTATTGCCAAGAGGAGAACCCAAACTTATTTGGGTTCCCAAGTCTAACGATTGATCATCTTATAGAAACGCTCTCATACAAGACCTCGTAAGAATATTTGGTACCTGGAGAGTGAATGTTCGAAGCATATGAGTGGAGATATGATATAATTCATATCACTAGAAGCTAGGAATGGAGGCAAGGTTACACTAGGAGACAATATAGGAAAGTGGTAGGCACATGTATGATTGGAAATAAGAATAATTTTTTCATTGAAAATCTTTTATTGTTTGAAGGCTTAAAATATAATTTGTTGAGTATTAGTCAGCTTTGTGATAAAAGGTTATAGCATTAAATTTTTTTCTTATAAGTTGTTGAAAGTTCATTAGGGTTGTTAAGCCCATATGAACTAGCCCGAGGCTAACCAAGAAGGGGGGGTGAATTGATAGTTTTAAAAATTCATAACCAAATAGAATAATCTTTTTGAATGTTTTAAAATAAATAACATCAACCCTTTATGCGGAAGCGATTAATAACACAAATCAGAAATTTTAACCATATAATCAACTATAAAAAAATGTGAAAAATAAAGTGCACTAATAAATACAGAAAGAACACACGAAATTTTATAGTAGTTCGGTCAACTTGACCTACATTCTCTCCCAGAGCCTCTCCTCCAGATATTGGAAGAAAATCACGGTGAGTCTCATTTTGCTCCCACAATATGGCAGAGAAGCCTTTACAAAATCTTTTTCACTTGCCCTAGTAAGGCAGAGAACCCAGACTCATTTTGCTTCCTCCTGAAGCAGGAAGAGAACCCCAACTCATTTTGCTTCCTCCTAATGTAGGTAAAGAACCTTGATCTAGGCTGATGAAGATGTCCCTAGAGCCATCAAGGAACTAGGGATGATGATTAGAGAAGATGACTTGAATCCTTGCTTGAAGAAACCTTTGTGAATACCTCACAAACTCCCCCTCACAAGATCCTCTCTCTCTCTCTCTCCCAAGCTCTCCCTCTCCCTCTCTAAGCTCTCTCAGGCCAAGACAACAGTAAAAGATTCTCTCAATAAAAATAAGAGATCTTATAAACAAGGCCTTAAAAATTGCCCTAATTTTCAACTTGCCATAAAAAATCATCCATGATAATTAACATATTGTCATGTATGATTAGTGTAATTTAGCCCTTTTAATAACGACGATTTAATTTTATTGTACAATTAGAACACAATGTTTATTATGATCATTCAGGACGATGTGAACATTGTCCCATATAATTTGTTTAAAATCATACATTATCATTCAATAGATAGTTCTAGACATCCAGTAGATAAATCTAGATGATGAAGAAATATGTCTGATCGTTTAGGTCGATGCTTGGATCGTCCTGTACGATCATCCAGTAGAGAGTTTGGGTCGTCTAGGAGATACATCTAGACGATGAATAAATATAACTGATTGTCCAACATATATTTTAAGATGTCCGGGTGATTCAGAAGGTGACTAAGGTTTTTCTTACTGATCATCTAAGACGATCCTACGATTGTCTAGGATTATATGATCGATCAATATAGCCTTAATTACTTTTCTTAATCACTTGACTAATTTAGACATGATTTTAATGAATATATCATCTTGTATAATTAGAAAAAAAAAATCTTTAAAAAAAAAAACTTGCCTAAATGAGTTTGGCAGTTAAGTATTTTTTATTTGAGCATATCGTCAAGGATGATTTTCTTAAGCAAGTTTACATTACCTAGATGCCCTAATATGGGTTTCTAATTTTGAAAAATTGTCCAGGATGATATAAGATCATCTTATATGATATGATCAAAAATAGAAAAAAGTCTAACTCACTAAATTTCTCTCCCTAAGTGTGTGTGCAAGGTTGCTTAGCTTCAGAATCCATCAAGGTACATTTAACTCAAGAAAAGATAAAAAATGCATTGAAATAGAAATTACATACTAACTCAATTCTAGTCCACCTAATCTTGAGTTGATTAACATCCAAGAGACCTTATGGACCTGAAAGGTTAATGAGTTGGGCACATAAAATAGATATACATGAAAGGTTGTAGTCAATGAACAATAATATTTATTATCATTAAAATCACAATACTTGGGTCCACATCTGCAATAATCTCCCCCTTTTTTATGATGAAAAAATTATTGTTAGAACATTTCAAATCACATATTTTTTTCTTTTTTATTTATTAAAAAAATGAAATAAAAAACAGAAGAACAATATAAGAAAAGCAAAGTAAATTGTAGTAAAAAAGCAAATGATACAACACTAATTATTCTCCCCTTTTGACATCACAAAAAGGAGGAAATAAAAAAATAACCATTAAATAGAACATAGTATAGAAATAAGTATAAACTAAAAAATAAATACAAAAATAAACTAGAAAAAGGAACTCTGATCATGTGGAGGTGGTGGTGGCTAAAAGAATCTATGAATGGAAGCAAACTGCTCCCCAAACTAGGTCATATATTAGTCGTGCTCCTGCTACTGGACTACATAGCACTTGAAAGTTTGTTAGGGTTGTTAAGCCCTTATGAACTAGACCGAGGCTAATCAAGATGTGGGGTGAATTGGTAGTTTTAAAAATTCTTAAGAAAATAGAATAATCTTTTTTAATATTATAAAACAAATAAGATCAACCCTTTATGTGAAAGTGATTAACAAAATAAATTAGAGATTTTAACCATGCAATAAACCATAGAAAAATTACGAAAAATAAAGTGCAAGAATAAATATAAAAATAATATAACAAATTTTACAGTGGTTTGGTCAACTTGACCTACGTCCACTCCCTAGAGCCTCTCCTCCATGTATTATACTAAAACCACATTGACTCTCATTTTGCTTCCATAGTTAGGCAGAGAAGCCTTTACAAAATCCTTTTCACTGACCCTAGTGAGGCAGAGAACCCAGACTCCTTTTACTTTCTCCTAAAGCAGGCAGAGAACCCAAACACATTTTTCTTTCTCCTAAGGTAGGCAGAGAACCTTAATCTAGTGATGATGAAGACTTCCCTAGAGCCACCAAGGAATCAGGGATGATGATTGGAGAAGAGAACTTGAATCCTTACTCAGAGCAACCTTTGTGAACACCTCACAAGATCCTCTCTCTCTCTCTCTCTCTCATAAGCTCTCCCTCACCTTCTTTAAGCTCTCTCAGGTCAGGATAATAGCAAAAGATTCTCTCAATAAAAATAAGATATCATATAAAGAAGGCCTTAAAAATTGCCTTAATTTTTAACTTGTCGTCAAAGATCGGCCAGATCATCCTATACGATTAGTGTAATTCAGCCCTTCCAACCAGGACGATCTGGTTTTGCTATATGATTAGAACACCAATGTTTGTTATGATTATCTAGGGTGATGTGAACATCAATTAGTTTAAAATCATACATTATCATCCAGCAGATTGTTCTGGATGTCTAGGAGATAAATCTGGATGATGAAGAAATATGCATGATCGTCTAGGACGATGCTTGAATTATCCTGTATGATTAGTTCAAAATTAATGATTATCATCAAGCAGATAGTACGGGTCATCCAAGAGATACATCTGGATGATGAAGAAATATAACTGATCGTCCAGCAGATAGTTTGGGATATCTTGGTGATTTAGAAGAAGATTAAGATTTTTCTTACTAATTAATCATGATGATCCTATAATCATCCAAGACGATATGATCAATCAATTTAACCTTAATTATTTTTTCTTAATCACCTAACTGATTTAGTCATGATTATAAAGAATCGTCCAAGATGATATGGGATCATCCTATATGATTAGAAGAAAATTCTAAAAATAAAATATTGCCTAAATGATTTTGGCGGTTGAGTATTTTTTATTTAAGCATATCGTCCAGGATGATTAGAGCATCATTTAGGATGATTTTCTTAAACAAGTTTACATGACCCAAATGCCCTAATTATGGTTTCTATTTTTGACTAATCGTCTAGGATGATATAAGATCATCTTGTACGTTATGATCAAAAATAGAAAAAACTCTAACATACTAAATTTCTCCACCTAAGTGTATGAGTGTGCAAGGTAACTTAGCTTCAGGATCCACCAAAGTATATTTAACTCAAGAAAAGGTAAAAAATGCATTGAAATAAAAAATTACAGACTGACTCAATCCTAGTCTACCTGATCTTGAGTTGATTAATGTTCAAAGCGACCTTGTGGACCTGATAGGTTAGTGAGATGGGCACATAAAATAGATATGCATGAATGATAGTAGTCAAGGAATAATAATATTTGTTATTATCAAAATTATAGTACTTGGGTCTAGAACTGCAATAGATGCAATAAATCAAATGCATGTCAATTAGGAAAATAGGTGAAGTCCTCCTTTCAATCAATTAAGGATCTTGGAACTAGCAAACTATTAGAAGTCATTCATATGGATCTTTTTGGACAAGTTAACACTATAAGTCTAGGAGGTAAAGTGTTTGGATTTATAATAGTTGATAATTTTTTAAGATTCACTTGGATTAAATTCTGATTTCATAAGAGTGAATCATTTGAGGAATTTAAAAACTTTTCTACTTAGATTCAAAGAAAACTAGGAAGTGAATTTTTATCAATTGAAAGTGATCATGGAGGAGAGTTTGAAAATAAAAAATTTGAAGATTTTATATAGAGAACAAGGAATTGATCATAATTTTTTATTACCTAAAACTCCTCAGTAGAATGGGGTAGTAGAAAGAAAAAAATAGAATTTTAATAGAAGTCGTTAGAGTCATATATGCTGAATATTCACTTTCGAAATATTTTTGGGCTGAAGCGATTAGTACATCTTACTATCTACTAAATAGAGTGAACATTAGATCCAAATTGAATAATATACCTTATGAACTTCTTCAGGGGAGAACACCAACTCTGTCACATACTTGATAATGACTGAAACTCCTATTGAAAAAGCCCTATTGATTATGGACTACATATACAAACTTTCTAGTAGTGGACATCCACATAATAGGAGGAAGAAAAATATGGCCATATGACACTTAGTTGTTTATATCTTAGAAAAGAAGTACAACCTGATGCACCCTAACCCTTCCATTGAACTTCTTATTTACTTTATCGATGCCTCTTTTTGGGCACTTTTTGATCGAGATCAAAGTTCTGAGGGAGAAGATTCCAAATGCGAAGAAGGAGCCCCTGCTCCAGCACATGCATCTGCACGTACACATGGGCCCAATCAAAATTATTATCAAGAAATGGTCCAACGCTTTGACATACTATAAACTCACTTTGATCAACATTTTGATCAAATTGAGACTCATCGTAATCAGCAGGATGTGAGGCATAATGAAGATATGGGGTGGATCTGAGGGAATTTCGACTCAGCCAACACTATTATAACTATGATTAGTAGTTACTTTATAGTGTTCAACCATCCACCACCTCCAAATTAAGGCCCCTCGAGATATTAATTATACTTTTGTGTTGTACTTACTGATGAAACTTTTGTACTAATTCTTGAGATGTTATGTTTGTTTGTGATTTCATGTGTTATTTTTGTGATTTTCATTTCTAGTAAGATGGTTGTTGTTTGTATGTGTTTAGAATGGAATTTTGAAATGATGGAATTGTATTTTGACATGCATTGAAATTACTCTTCTTGAAATATTTATATTTTTGGAGACAAATCACTTGTAGTTAATCTCTATAATTGAATTTTAAATTATTTTGCTCTATAAATTAATTTTCTTACAAAATTTAATCTCTCAAAATTTTAAATTACATTATGATTGGTTGTAGATTAGAAAATCAATTTCATATTCTTATAGACAAGTATTATTTAGCTATAATTATTGTAAGATAGATGTCTTATTTTTATTTGATTTCTTTTTCAATGTGTTTATTTTATTTATTATTGAAATTTGTGTTAAGATTTATTGACATTGAAAAGAACGTGAAAAATAAAAAAAAAATGCACAAAGTGTGCCAAATTTAAAAAGATGTGCAATATTCACCAAATTGAAAAGAGGCACAAATTTAGCCAGAACTAAAAAGTAGCACAAAGTGTGCCACAAACAATTCAAAAGATGTGCAATATCACTAATTAAAAAGTTTATATTGTTCTTTCCTTTATCATTATATCTCTTATACCAATCCATATAATCGACAATCATCTTCACTATTGAATTAGAAAATAATTAGTCTTTATTTCATTATTTTTGTAATAATTATTATTTTTTTATTTGTCTAATGATCCTGGTTGACTTTTCTTATCTTAGTTGTTCTTTGATTTAGAATTTCAATTTTTTTTAGATTTAGGGAATTAATGTTGAATTCACAATTACTTTACGGTCTTCTTCTTCATCAACTATTTTGATTTATCAATGAAAACTTATCTTTTCAAGAGGTACTTCTCTTTTTCCTATTGATAAAAGGGGGAGTTATTAGTTATTGTTTGATGTTGTTTGATGTTTATTTTGATTTTTGTGATGTGTGTATTGTGTTAGTGTGTGTATGTTTGTTGTTTTATTTTAGTAAGTTTTTGGGTCTTTATTTTTATTTTAGTTTTTGAGTCTTTTATTTATTTGTTCTATTTTTTATTTTCATTGAAATCTCTTATTTAAATTGGTCATTCATTTAGGAGGAGCTAAGAAGAAAATTGGCCTTAACTGTTAACCCAAGTAATATTTATTTTGTCATCCTAAAAAAGGGGGAAACTATATTTTTATATTATGTGAGTTTTTTATGATACCAAAATCTTATTATGTTGATTACTATTTCTTCTAACATATATTGAAAAAAAATTATTTGTATTAGTTATGTAATATATTTCAGGAAAATCATACTACAGACTCCTGAAGACTTCAAGATAGATTAGATTAGGGTTTATTGTAATTAAAGTATGTACTTTTTTCTATTTTTCTTGAGTTTTAGAGTGTGTGATTGTAATTGGGTAACCATGCACACACACACTAGGGGAGTGAGTCAAAACTTATATTTTTAAAACTAATCATATTATATGATTCTGGAATCGTACTAGACGATTTGACATGAAAGTTCCTTTAGAACAAATTTAATCAAATCATGCCTAGAATTTTTCCATGTAATGTTTGTACTGTATGAAATTGGATTTATATAGACAATATCTAGAGTACAAAATGGATACATACCTGTTCGTCCCGAGCGAACTCACCATTTTTTGTACTGATCGTACTGTACGAAGTGAAGTTTGTATATACGACATCTAGAGTATGAAATGTGCGCGTACTAGTTCATCCCATAGGAATAGGTAATTTTTTTTTAAACTATTCATACTGTTTAAAATTACTTTTGTACAGAGGATCTATAGAGTATGAAATGGGCTCGTCCATGTTCGTACCATATGAAATATGATTTGATTTAACCAATTTGTACTGTACGATATGGGGTTTGTACAGACGATGACTAGAGTACGAAATGGATTTATATACAATCATACAAGACGAACCTGTTCAATTTTGAACTATTCATATTATTCAATGTCAGTTCATACATACGACTACCATAGTACAAAATCAATTCGTATAGGATCGTACATGGATTTTTTGAACTGTTCGTGCGTATGAAGTATGATCGTACTATACGATCCTAGTACGTTTGACTTGAAATTTTTAGTTTTCTAGACGGTTTGTGTTGTCCTTCATATTTAATAGTCCTAAAAATTGACTCTCACAACTACTTATGATAAATTTTCTTTTGAGAGTGAGTGTGACAGTATTTAGGGAGATTGTTTAAGAGTGAGGATTGAGAGATATTGCAAGTGGAAATTGTGAAAGGTTCACAAGGTTGCCCAAAGGTGAGGATCTATTTGTATGTCTTCGAATCTCTTCCCTACTTCTTTGAAGATTATTGAGAGAAGATCTTTGGAGAAAGTCTGGTACGTTGTCGTCACTAGGAGGGTGAGAAAGGATGCCGATACTCTGCTATCACCAGGAGGGTGAAAAAGGATGATTGTTCTCTACCATCACCAGGAGGGTGAGAAAGGATGCCCGTTCTCTGCCGTCACCAGAAGGATGAGAAAGGATGACGGTACTCTACCGCACCAAAGTTGGTGGAAGAGAGGATATGGTAAGGGCTTCTCTACATTGCTGTGGGAACAAAAGGAGAGTCACTTTGGTATAGTGCAATACCTGAAGAAGGTGTCTTCAGGGAGTGGACATAGGTCTAGTTGAACCAAACCACTAAAAAATTTGGTGGTCCTTTGCCTTTACTTTTTATTGCTATTTATTTTTTGCACATTTTATTTTTGTAGTTGAAAAATAACTTTGAGAAAATTTTAATTATAGTTCAAAAAATTAAATCAATTTTCTAGAATTACCAAGAGTTTTTTTTTTAATTACCAATTCACCCCCCTCTTGATTAGACTTGGGATAATTGTATTAGGTCTAACAACCTATTCGAACTTTCATAAATGACTGTTTTCCTTAGTGGTATCACCTTAACACTCGGCACATGGTGTTAACTTCTTGGTACCTCTTGAATATTTACTCAAGATACTCCCCCACAAATTCTCATTCTAATAATTCTCATCTGCAGTCGATGCTACTGGATTCATTTCTTTGTTGTCATTTAACTAATGGCTCATGCTTATCCATAAGGCTCTTACTTTGGAATCCAATGCATGATGCCAACTTTTGAGTGTCAGCCTTATGTTAGCATTAGCAAGATTACTTCTTGCCTAAAGAAATTATTCCACTTAAAGTTGAGTTTTCTCATTTTACATAAAAGCTCATTATATGCTAACAAAAAGAAGATGATGATTGTCTGTGATTAGAAGAACTTGATGCTTTGGATAAGGTGAGATTCTAAGCTCAATAAAATTTCATTTTACATAAAAAAACTCATTATATGCTAACCAAAAGAAGATGATGTTTGCCTAAGATTGGAAGAACTTGATGCTTTTGGATACGGTGAGGTTCTAAGCCTAGTAAAATCTCAAATGCGCCTAGCACCTTATTGGTTGGCCCAATCGAAGTCTTTTAAAGATGGGGATCTCAAACTAATTCTTCGAAGATTGATCATTGCTCACCACTACCTCAATGTCAACTTAAGTTAAACTGGAAAATAGACTTTTGTCATAAGAAATGGCATATGAAGGTGGGGCATATGAGCATATGAACAATAAAGGTGAATGTTGGATGCCCTCTATAAATGTATGATAACTTAAAGTATTATGCTTAGTGATTAGTTATGCAAAATCTTAGTTGGATTTCATAAAACATGAGCTATGTATGGGTCAATAAAATATAAAAATCCTTCCAAATTTGACTAATATTTTGGCCATAAAAAACTAAAATTCAAAATTTTTTAATAGTCGAGCTACTCTCCTATAATAAGGAGTATTCATATACCACTTATAAATTCTAATTGCACAAAGTCAATAAAACCTAAAGGCATACATTCCTTATAAATTCATCCTTATTTTAGCCATCAAAAATTAAAAGTCAAATCATGTGTTCCCAATCTCAACCATTACTACTAAAAAAAACTCAGTTCAAACTTTATATGAGATTTCATTGTTGAGGGTATGATTATATGCCATATGCCCTTAAAAACTAATAAATATGGTTATTTAATGAAGATTACATATTAAATTTTCTTGCAATTTTTACTTATAAATCTTGTATATATGATTTTTTTTTTATCTTTCATTCATTTGCTATATGTTATATTTCTTCAACTACACAATAGTATATGTTACATGTAATTACTTACTATTGTATATTAAAATTAACATGTAAAAAGTAGCAGCTATATGAATAAAAAGTAGCAGCTCTTACATCATATTTACATTTTTGATGTAACTCACCTTGGTCTGTTGGTTGAGAACTTTGATCATCAATCAAGAGGTCTTGGATTCGAGTCTTGTATATGTAATGTGTATGAATTTGTTTTAATAGACTTGAATGTCCAAAAAAAAAACTTTTCATGTTTGAGTGTTTTGTCTTGTATGTTTACATGCCTACCAGTCATATAATAAATATGAGTGCATGAAATGAAATATAAAAATTTTAAGTGTTAGATATATAAATAATATTAAATAAAATAGTATGTATGTAAATTCCCATTTTTAAATAATTAATTTTATAACAATTAATAATTGACGTAACGCTCTTTCGTAATGGTTCGGAACTCGACATCGAACCAATAATTTGATAACCAACCTCCGACTCATAACTAAAATGACATGTATCCCCCATCACCCCATGTACTGCGCCGCCGCAGGCTGTGACCTCAGCTAAGCTTTCCTCCATAGAACCATCGCCGGAGCTCATCCTTCAAGATGGACTCATCCCCTCTTCTTCCCTTCTCCGCTCCATCCTCCCCTTCCGTCTCCGCGGTCGCCTTGGTCGGTGTCGTCGATCACCGCGGACTTCCCGCCTCCCGATCGTCCTCTGGACAGTGGACCGCCGCACTTTTCATCATCGGTAATAAATATCATCTTCATTTCCCTACCTTCGTCTCCCGGTTCACATCGCCACCGTCTATTCGGCTTCTGTTCTCTGATCCTGTGACCTCGTCGCAGGGGTGGAGATTGCGGAGAGGTTTGCGTATTGTGGGATCTCTTCGAACCTCATTACTTATCTCACTGGGCCGCTCCAGCTGTCGACGGCAGCGGCGGCAGCTGGTGTTAATACTTGGTCGGGAATGGCGATGATGTTGCCGCTTGCTGGCGCGTTAATCGCCGATTCGTATCTTGGGCGTTACAGGACAATTTTGTTAGCTTCTTTGCTCTACATTTTGGTCGGCTTTTTTTCTTCCCGTAAACTTGATGAACAATTAGATATCTGAGTTTCAAGTCCAATTTTATCACCATGGCCTAAGCATGATTTTATGCAATCGATAATTGGACTGTTTAGATTCACATAATTTCATTATCCATCGATACCCTTTGCTAGTTAGTGTGTTGTGGATAGTAGAAGCTTTGATGTTACTAGTTATTATTATTGTCAGCATTTATAATTTTAAAAAGATTGCAATGTTCTTTATTGTCATGAAAAATAGACGAATGTAAAGGAAGTGGTCTGGATATCTTTGCCTGATAATAAAGGGATTAACCAAGTGAAGCCAGAAAATATTTTTAGCTGGGGCATGCAAATATAATGTCTATAGTTGTTTAAATGTTCTATAAATAATGCAATAAACTCTTAAGTATTTCAAAATTTTATACAAAGTAATTAAGTTATGCAATATCTTTGCATAAAATAAAATATCATTCTTTCAATTCTATTGAGTTAATTTGTTGGTTGATGCCTTTAGTGTGAGTCGTGAGAGGAAGGTATAAAGACAAGAAGGGTCTGAGTGAAACATGTAATCATAATTGCATATATAGAGGAGGCAGATCAAGACAAATTGTAAATCAATAAATCTTAGAAATTTTGGGAAGGGGATGATTAGATTAGGGCATGAATTTGCGGGATGGGGCATGTAAGGGATATATAATATAAATAATTTGTTGGAAAATTTTATGAGATTAATTTAGATAATGATTTTTGGTAATTTCTAAAAAAATATATTGAAAGAAGTAGTTAAGGAAAAATGAAAAAAAAAGTTAGGAAAGATAATTCTTTTTATTAAAGCGATAAAAAATGTGAATAAGCAACAATTAAAATTAAATTTTGCTCCTTACATCCCTCCTTAAAAATAGCTATGGGCTTTTAGAACACACCTAAGAAAATGAGGGCAGGTGATTCTAGGAAATGGAGGTTGCTTTTAGGCCTTCATTTCTTTATGCTTTCATAATTTTTTATTTTTATTTTTTTAAAATAATTTGACATTATGAGTGTTGATTTGCTAGATCAATTAAGGAACTACTAAAAATAGTTCAAAAAAAAAAAAAAAAGATGCATGCTAAATCGCTTGGAAGATAAGATAAATGGGCAGAAGTGTCAAGGGAATGATAATATAGATGAGAAATTTAAATAATTGTAGTATATGGAGGCTAAAAATCTATTTTGTTTCTTCTTAGCATTCTTTTTTTCTCTTATACCACTCCTAATTTCACTCAATGTACAAAACTTAGCACAAAGATTATGATGTCCCAATTGGTACCTTGGGGGCATATTTATCTGCACTAAAATAGTTCATTTGGTAGTTTTACATGTGATTATTTTGGTCAATTCATCACTAATCCCTAGTTAATTTTGTTCCTTTCACATCAATCATGTGATAATTTCTACCAAAAAATTTATTAAGTTAGGTCAAATCATATTTTGTTTTTATTATTGATTTTCTTATCTTCTTTGATTTGTTGTACCTAGAGGGATCCACAAATGATGCAGACATTATTGATTCTATGATTAAGATGAACCTACCCTAACAAGCCGCACTGTCAATCTTATATATACTTTCCTTTCTTGAAAGATAAAGAAAAACTATAATATTCTCATCAAATGAGTGGCAATAACATGCACTGAAATGCAATCTATTTGACTTATCTATGTTCTTCTCCAATTGCTTTCAAACCCGGCACAATGTTGGATTTACATATGGTTTGAATGGCAATCCTTTTCAAAACATAAAGTATATTGGAAGCAAAAAATTTATAAATTGTATGTCACTACTATCTAATTTAATTTTTCCAACTACTTCCTCAAAGATCGAAGCTATTTATTGCCAAATTTGCATGTGTAAGTGGATCAAGTTTATGTGCATCTTTGTTATAGGGATAAATGGACCAAGTTCCTCCATTTCAACATAAATATCATTCTTATTCTTTGATTTCTATAAATCTTATGGCAATCTCTTAACCGAGTTGAAAACTCATGCCAAATTCTTCCTTGCTAGAGTCTAGTTATGTTTTGTTCGCTGCATCATATTTAAGTGGCTGTTTGAGGATGTTGAACATATTATTCTTTTTATGAGCAGTTGGTTAGAGACTTTGACATTTGGAGTTTACAGATAAGAACGAGGTATTAAAGATATTGGCTATTGCAATGTTAGGGAATATGTGAATGAGCAACGGTGGATACAATCTCGCTATAAATATGTGTATTGTATGTATTTTTTAAGCCACTCACATCCAATTATATTGGCTTTCTCCTTTTTCACCCCTTCCTTAATGAAGATTACTCTATATTATAGTTTTCTTGCCCACCAATATATTCTTCCTTTGTTATTGTGGCTAACCAGTTAAGGGAGGTCATGGGTGTGGTTATTAAGGAGGGACCATTAGGCAATCAGATAATTGGCACTGTCGAATTCTTCAACACATATACTCTTTTTGTCTTTCCTTATCAATACACCAGATTTGCAACAGCTTTCAATTGGATCAAAGAATCAATAGCCACCTTTAACACATGCCTAAGCTTTGTAGAAAAAGTCCAACTTCACATAGTTGTAGTCATTTTAAAAAAATATTATTTTCCTTTAAAATTTTATATTGATCATAGAGGTTCTGCATGTTTCTTTTTCATCATGTTCTTGATGAGTTTTGTTTCTAATCACTTTGTAATGTCGTTGGATAGTTCAATTGTTGCAAAGGATACCAATGCTTGTTCAGAAAAGAGAGAGAATATATGAGAATGTTCAAAGGTAGTGTAAAAGAGATTAGCCTTATGACTGGCTTGACAATTTGTAATTTCTATCGCACACCCCTGTGGGTGTCATCACAAGAATTAAAGAGTCTCTAAGAGATTAGCTATCCAGATGTCACCTGGTGTTTCACATTCTATTAAATCATCATCATTCTCAATAGCGGTTTAAATCATTTGGTTGGATTATTAATTAATTGTTCAATTTTTCTATAATTTGTTTAGGTTTTCCTGAAATCCATTCAATCCTATTCTAAATGGATATTGTGGGCTCTGAAAATTCGGCCCCGGCCTCCCCGTTGCTTTTCAGGGGAGTTTTAACAGATTAAGTTCCGAGGTAAATTTTGAAAATGTTGATCGGGTTTGTAGATAAGACACTGCCCAGATATTTCGCCCTCATTTTGCGAGGATTTTATGATATGAGTTCTGGTTTCATATACATGCAAGCCCCTTTAATTAATTACCCAATCCCGATAGCGAGAGATAACTTTCGATTAAGGCTAGTTGTCAATCAGATACGTAAAGATACACATTATCTGGCATATAGTAGTAGCATGGGCTTAGGGGTTTGAAAATTTTGATATATAAAATTGAAATTTCATCATCTTGTACCTAAAGCGGATGGTGGGAGAATAGTTGATAGACCCGAACAATATCCTATGGTTCCATCATCTCGGGGCATCGTGGTCCCTGGTTTACTTAGTCAGAGGAGGTAGTCGACCGAACCTGACAGAAGGATCCTTATCGGCAGCCATGAGTTGCTTCGTTGAAGGGTACTTTCTAAACTTGTGATGGATGTTTGTCTAAGGAAACAAATTTGAATCCACCTTAGCTGACAGAGGGTTTATTTCCCTATCGATTATATCTTATTAATTCATATCTCAAGGATTTGATGTTATTGGAGAGCATAGGGGCTCTAGCCATAATCGTAATTTGGCGGTGCCATTTGGTCGTGAACCACCTGGTTCAAAGGGCCCTGGTCATAACCGTTTATCCTACGGTGCCATTTGGTGGCAAAATCACGGATTAGAGGACACATGTCACGTCCTTACTGGCAGGAGATGGTTTGAGAATGAATCCTAGTGACATTTTCGATCGGACATTAGCTCTTTGTGAGCTAAAATGATATTTGAATTTGTCCACCTCGACAAACTGTTACGGAGAGTGGATGGATTTTGTTTTAAACATTTGATATTTAATTTCAATTTTAAATATTTTGGATTTTTGAGATTTTTGAATTTCATGGGCATTTGAGTGAAACTTTGAAATATTAGAATTAATCCCTCCTATTGAGATTTTCTGTCAACACAGCCATCATCGAGGTATATGGGGGCATTTGCATTTGAGGATTGAACCTTGTTGACTCTGTCTAGCTGTCAACAAAGGATCAAGTTCATAAGCTTTATGTTTTTGTTGATGAATTTCATTTATCATAGACCTTGAAAGCCTTATATGAATGTATAAAATAGATTTTCCAGTCGAAACTTTGACCGCATATCTGTTTGATAATTCGAGCCGTGTCGACTCCTATCTATCTCTATAGAAGGATCAGGCTCGAATTGTGATTCATTTATTGACCCGCGCAACATCCGTAGATGTCACGTGTGTACCATAACATTGTTGTTGGGGCCCATGCGGGTATTTGATTGCATATGCATTTCTTTGTGTTTATGTGTATACATTTGTGGTGCATGCGCGGGGGCATTTTCAGGAATATTTGACAATGTGCAGTTGTGTGGGAAACCCTCGTTTGAATGCAGCATTCTATTTGGAAGTTTGTACACGCCTTCTGTCCACTTGTATATATATTGTGGATCCTATGGCTTGGCTTCATACGATATTTATTTGTTTGTTTCATACAAGTAGACTGTTGTGCACTACATATTGCATTCTTGATTTCCTTATGTATGTTGATTGGTGAACATCCATATCTACTTGCATGTTTTCTAGTGCTCGTAGGAACTATTGCATGTATTTGTAAGACAATTGACATCGGTCATAGGGACTTCCATATTCTATTGCATGACTTGTGTGAATTTCTAACATGAACTGCGGTCATTCATATGCACTTTATTTAGGAGGCTTCGTACATCTGTTTGCAGTCAAATTATACGTCCCCTCGTATTTTATTGCTTGCAAGGTTGAATATGGTTGTCTGTGTTCTGATGTTGTTTGCAGTAGTGTTGTAAAACAGTTGCTTCATCTGCTAAATGTTCTTCATACCTTGCTCATGAACATGCTGTATCATTCATCACATGACACTTGTGTATGTTTGTAGGTAAATATATATTTTCACACGCAATTAAGTGGCATCGATAGCAAAGCAGAATTATCCTCTTTGCCACCATCCTACTTTGCTTGTAGACATGTTATATCTTCTGCATGCCATCCGTCATTTCTTTAATGTGCCAATTAATGTGTTGATGTTGAATGCTCTGTGTTACTGCATTCGACACTGGACCCTTTCTACATATTAATTAACAAATTGCTACATGTTGTCCTCCCTTGCTTGCAATGGATCATCACCCGTAGTAATATCATTATACATATGGAGAATCATCTGTCGTCGCTAGCGAGCATCTACCCTTGCCACCTGATGCGGACATCGGCACGAAGATCTGGCGCATCTATCACAGGAGGCGTCGTAAATCGACGGCTCTAATTTAAGTTGTCATTTATGAATTATTTTCTGCATTTTAGTTTCTATTTTATGTTATTTTCTATTTTACCCCTAGGTTAATTTATTTGAGTGTTGTGGCCCAAGGAGTATTTTTGTAATTTTCTATTTTCTCATGTTATGGCCTATAAATAAGGGCCTTAAGCTATTGTAATGGATGGTTAACTTGATATGAAAATTTTGTGTGTTCCACATTTGTTCTTCTTGTGAGAGAGCGTTAGTGGGATTCCTATGGGAAGGAATCAAAGTTGTTACCAGCCGCAGGATGGGTCCGGGCTCGTGAATTGAAGTCCCTTGGAGAAGGGCAAACGAATCATCCGTCAGTCTTCGAAAGAGTCCAAGGCTCACGGTTTCTATCATTTTTATTTTCTATCGTTAGTTTCTATCTTTTGTTTTTATTCCTTCATATTGTTCTAGTCGTTTATCTTCTTCCTCTACCTCCGTACTGCATCACCACCATATTGACGTAGATATGTTCGTTGTATGCATCGCAAGCTTTCTGTCATTGTTTGTAGGCAAGTTGTGTTAAATATCGATCTTCTAGTGCTACTAGTGGGCATTCACATTTGATGTAGTCACTTTGCATTTTGCTTATGGACAATATATTGGATGTATAACGGGTCTCCTATAATAGCTCGTAGGGGTTTACCTTTGATGACGGTCTTCTATATTTGTCCGTGAATGACACTTTGTGTATGTGACAAGTCTCCTACGATAATTCATAGGAGTTTGCATTCGCCACCAACCTCTTCATGCACACTGGTTGGAAGGTTGCTTTATTCACTTGCAACACTAATTTGATGTTTGAGTAAACAAGGGGTGACAGAGAGCCAGTGCATGCTCTTTTATCAATGCTCTTGCATGAGATTACACACACACACACACACACATATATATA